>NW_017731939.1:212374-243972 GCF_001890085.2 Hipposideros armiger
ATATATGGGACTCCAGTGCACTGGTTCTTAAGCACTGTGCCTTTCTGATGACATCTTCAACTAATGATGGATCTGTATGAGATATGCGTGTGAGCAGCAATGTGGAACAATCTCCACCTCCCAGAGCACCTCAAAGGGTCACCTGTTCAGGTAGGATACCTGTCTTCACACTGATCTTCAAAGGGGTTCTTGGGGTCCTGGCAGTCCTGTGGCTGCTTCTTTGCTAATCTGACTTCTAACTTAAGCTAGATATCCTAAATTTCTGCTTGCAAATGTTATCTCACATATGTTATAATTAGGGTAATATTTTCATTTAGCTGAGGAATTTTATTTCTATTGTGATTGAGTTGTGTGAAATAGCTAATTGCTACTTTTAATACACACGATGCCTTACGTGTAGACATCTATATGTGAAGGGTATGTCTGACACTTCATCCTAATAGTGAAAAATGAGGCTTCTGAAAATGAACTTGATCAAATTACAGATCAAATATTTTTTTCTTGTGCATCACTTCCAGCCCCATGGATAAATGGGAACACATTGCAGGCAGCAGTATTAGCCAAGAGAGACAACAGTAAGCAAGCCAGAAAGCACCTTGGCTTATTTAATAAAACCTTCTGTATCTCTAATTGTTCTCAGTCTCCTCATTCCTGTCTTGCTTCAGCTGACTGTAGGTGACCCAAAGACAGCATTCTCGGTTTGGGCCTCAAAGTCTGACGAGTTCACAGCACCACAGTACTTTTTTCCCATAACGTCCATCCACACCCTCATTCCCATGTGATAACAATATTCAGCCTCATTCACTTGAATTGAACTCTTAGGGTTCAGTGTCATATGTTATTACTATTATAATAAAAGCATGTGGCATTTGCTCCAACAACATAATGTTTAGAGCTGATAATACAAATATAAATAGACCCAGATGACAGAGATACTAATTTCTTGTATTTCACTTTAATCCTCAGCGTTGACTGCATTGGAGAGCTCAGAGGTGTCAGTGGGTGCTTCTCACTGCCAGGAACCCCGGCAGTATCACTCGGAGGACAACCACGTCAGATATGTGGAGCGGAAGTCAGATTGTAAAAGAAAATCAAACGTATATGACATTGATCTTTATTAAAACAGAAGATTGGCAAAAAATATGAATACAAGAGATTGGTTTTATAATCCTAACTTTTGTATCATAAACGAGGTATTAAAAGAGGAGAAATAAGAGTTAAAAGTATACCAACAATGTCACCTTAAAGAGAAGGACCCAATAGATAATATGTTTTAATATTGATAACAAAATATTATAGGCTTAAGCACAGTTGTGTGTGTGTGATTGTGGGGGTGTCGATTTTCCCATAGTCCTCACAAACAGAAAAGCAAATATTACGGTTGGTACATCCTTAAAAATATTACTGTAATAAATACAGCAAAGATTTTTATACCACAGTTTCTCATCAGTCTTCAAGCTGATGGGTACTGCCAAGGGCAATTTTCAGCAAATGTAATTTCTTTTTTTTTTTTCTTGAGAAGGCAAAATAAAATTGGTTTCTAAGCAAACTGTTTTGGTCTTATCCAAAAGTAAAACTCAGACCAGCAAGGGAAATTCATATTTATTTGTACAGGAAATCCTCCATAAATACTACTTTTTTCATAGCTGGCCTTCTGATAAAAGTTGTTTTTTTTTAAAAAAAAAACAAAGGTCATTTCATCTGCTATGAACTTGAAGTCCCAGTATTATTTATTGCTGATTAAATCAGTTACATGTGCTTTGACAATAATCTTGACACAAGTTATAATTAGATAGTTTAGGAAATTTATGGAACTTAATCAGGATGTGTACCTGAACAGGAGAACAAGGAATGACTCAAGTGCATTTCTGGAGTCTTTTTCATAAAGTTAGTTTTGGTCTATTGCAATACATGGAAAAATTGACAAATTCTATGCCAAAATTCTTTGCCAGTGATCATGGATATAACTCATTTTCCTGGAAAATATTTTATCTACATATTCTTCACTAGTTGTCATAGACACAGAAATGTTTCAAATAAACTCTACAAAAAAGCACATTACAAACTGTACATCTAGAATAATGAATATTTATTTTTTTACTGGCAGAGGGTCATTAAACCAGAGAAAGCTAGTTGGATATTAAAGAAAATTTATAAAAAAAAAGATAGGATTTTAGAGTATTTGATCTTACACCAGATTTCATTGTCAAGACCATTCCTAGTGCCCGAAATCACACATCATGTAGATTTACAAATATTTAAATTTCTACTCTCAATAGCTGAGGTGTATATGCAGTCTATAGGTTCAAACCCTTAAGGTCCAAATTAAAAAGAGTGGGGCACAAAATCCACCCCTGTTTTATAGTACTATAAATGAAGTGTTCTCTCTGTCTAGAATATTTCTGCTGACCCTGATCTTGGTAAGGTATTAATCTGCAGGTTCTGCCTGACCATCAGTAGTTGTGGATGAAGATGAAGTTTGATCCAGAAAGTTTTCATTACAGAGAGCCAAGGACAATGAAAATGCCAATGAAAGGTGAAACAAATGCTTCACATAATGCCTGACAGGTTTTTTTCACAAGTTGACTAAGCAGGGACAGATAAGGGTGAGGAAAGACAGGCACCTAGGGCACAAAATGTAAGGAGGACACTTGAAGACAACTGAGTATGATATGCAGAAGTAGAGATGCAGAGCTTTTTGCCTCGGACATAGGCAGTCAGTACTTCAGTGGCACAGGTGGCTGAAATGAGCACCTAGAAATGTGTAGGAAAGTTTCTCTTCGTAGCAAAGGCTGAGGTATCCTTTCATTGGTGATTTTAAATTCTTCAAAGCTGTCTGTACAGAGATAAACATTCTCATAGTATGTATGTAAACAAATAAATATCTCAAGAAATTTAGCTAACTATACAAGAAAGGAGCTTGGATATTTTAAGCTTATGTGTTTTAAACAAACTAAAGTGAGAGGGAAATCATCATAGCTTGTTCTTCCAAGGAGAAAGGAGCCATGAATGTAAGCCAAGGGTTACCCTCATATTTCACATCAAAAGCCATTCTTTCACACAAATATATGTCTTGTTCTTTCCACTTTAGAGTCTATATTTTGTGAGCTCATGCCCATGTGAGTATGCACACTTCCCCAACGTACCACCTAATAATTCAGATTATCACGGGTGCAATCAATCATAACCCTCTTCTTCTTTGGCTTCTAGGCCAATAGAAAACTAGATAAAATCTATATGGAAAATAAGTGGTAAAGCCTGTTTGGAGAATAATGTTCTGCCCAACATTAAAAGGAGCCTTCCTAATGCTCTTGCAACCCTAAAATCTATGTCTGCAAAGCTGACAGTTAGCCAGGCAGCCAATGGGGAAGGACCACCCTGCCTCACGTAACTATGAAGTAATAGACTGGGCAAGTGAGGGTTTGGACTTACCAGAGGCAGAAGTGGGGAGAACCTGCTTTATTGCTGGCCATCAACAGAAAGCAAGAGAGAGAGACAGGGTAAGACGGAGACAGTGTGAAACTCAGGCCACAGAGGATCAATTGTTTTTATTTCAAGGTTATCTATCAACTCTAATCTCATAGAAAGGAGTGATTGAAAAGTGGAGAATGGAGTAAAAACCTCTTTCCTAATCCTGTGAAAGGGCAGAAATAGCACTAAATGTTCTATAGTTTGTTCAAAGCAGGAATGTGTGGAGAGGGAAAGACACTTCCCCTATGCTAGGTACTATGTACTAGGAAAGAGTTTTATATGTATTATCTCTTTTTATTTCTACCAGAAACCTATGAGATAGGGAGTTTTTACTCCAATCTTATAAAGTCAGGATTGAGGCTTAGAGAAGTTGAGTAACTTAGCCTGTGTCACAAGGTGAGTATAGAGCAGAGATGGGACTCAAACTTGTGTTGTGCAAAAGCACGTGGAATTTAATCACACATCCTCCTATGGCCCAGTTAGAATGTCACCTTTCTAAGATGCTTCCTTTTGTTCCTCCTATCAGATAAGTATTCTACTTTCAGCATTTCCAGATCTACTTAGTACATCTGTGGGTCTCTAGCCATTCTAAGATCTTTGATCATTTACTTGGGTGCAAATGTATCTCCTTTACTTGATTTTAAGCTTGATGGTGGAAGAGAGGCTCATATCTAAATCATGTTGCTGTATCTCATAGGACCTCACCAATGTATATGCAGTTACTTAAATTTTGCTTCTGAAAATGTAATCATTCCTTTAGTTCTGACATTTTTTTAAAAGTGACAAGAATTTATTAGTGCAGAGAAAATGTCTGTTTCCTTGCCTTTAAGATAAAATTGATATTTTGACATATTAGACAGTATGTCCAGTTGTACATGGAATTAATCTCTCTATATCAAGGTCTTCAACTTAAATTATTTTCTTTTTAGCAAGAAGCCATTTGGCAAAAAAAAAAAAATGTTCTTTTGAACCCCATAGCTCTTGAATTGTTGCTGTCGTGTAAAAACCCCTAGAGCTGTTTTGTACTGTTTGAATTGGTATGTAAAGAGAAAGCTGTTATTAACCTGGAACTCTTTCTCTCGACTGGAATTCTGCCTGAGGTCTGACAGGCTGTATTTTAAATCCTACTTCTTAAGTGAGGAGTTTACACGCAAGCCCTGAGATTTTGAAAGCTAACCATCTCGGTGTGTGCATGAAATTTTGATTCTTTTCTACATCTGTTATGTGTTGGAAAGTTCTGACCTGAAGGCACGGAGCATTTGAATTACAGGCCATATGGAACATCTGGAAATGTCTCATTTCCATTTGGTGGGCCATAACTAAAACCCCATCTCTTTCCGAGTTCATTACTTCACTCACTAATGATTAGTGTAACATCAGTTCTGTTTCAATTCCCCTTTGTGGCTCAATAGTTCTCTCTGCCTTTGATTTCCTGCTGTCTTGAATGCTGGCTCACTTACTCCTCTCCATTTCAGTTACTAGAATGATAAGCCACCCGCCACAAAATATTTTGGTTCAATTAAATATCCAGGAAGACCAGACACTAACAACACTTGCTCCGTCAAGTTAAATTACCACTTGTTGTGAGCACACCTATTCCAGAGAGTACTTGTGATAGTTTCATTTATGTGCCTCATGCATATATAAGGGACAATAAAATTTTTTGTCTATGTTATATATGTATATCTCACTTATATAGTTATATTTCCAATTTGATACAGATTTAACTATTTCACTGTTCACATTTTTTTTCTCTCATGTATTTGAAGATGACAATAATAAGTTACCTTTATAGCAATTTCATATTTAATATTGCTCATTAGATTTAGGAAGCAATTCAGAGAAAGGGAAGTTATTGCATAGGCAGCCAGCAGTTTCTTAAGGATTTTCTTCTTTTTATTATAATATTTATTTATTATTGTGCTTCCTCTCCAACATTCTCCTCGGCAAAGCTTGTCCACTTCCACCCAAGTTTGCATCTATTCCACTTGCTCTTCCTTCCAATTAACTATGTCATACAATTCTAGAAAGAAAGTAATGGTTTTGGAGATGGGAGTCCACCACAGAAACAGGGCAGGAAGATTGAAGAAAGCAATGAGATTTTTATAAATTTGAAAATGAGAGTTATTTTTCTTTTTCTTTTCTCTTAGAGACGACTTGCAAACTTTTGGTATGAGTAGCACATGTAGAAATATGTTTCTATACTCTCTAGCTGTGTATCAAATTAGAAAAAAGCAATAGGACATTTCCCTGATGGGCCTGAGTCATACTCTTCTCGGATCTGTGAAACAACTGAAACCTGGACACAGAAAACTGGAATAAAAACACAGGCTTTACAACTGCTAAAACTTAATTTCTAGAATGCAGCTTGAACCAGAGTTCTCTTTTTTCCCTGGGAAACTTGGGACTCACACTTGGTGTGGGGCATGGAGGGCCCGGACTTCCCTCCATGGGAAGGAGTAGAGCGCAGAAGGGGGGTTAGGTGTGAGCTGCCATCCTCAGTACCTTATGTTCTGTGCAGGAGGAAAACACTGGCCAACAGATGGCAGACTCTCTCCATCTCACAGCCAGGAAAATCCACCTGCTCTCTCTGGCAGGAGGCATGGGAGAAAAGGTAAGAGCTTCCAATATTTTTGAGAGGGTTAATGGCTCTAAAATATGAGTTGGTAAGAAAATGGGAGAGGAAATGCATGGTTCTCCTTACTGATGACATCTCTATTAAGAGGAAATCAATAGTGCTTTCAACTTTACTGTTTTGTACACAAGCTAAGTTTTTAAGCTTGAAATGCAATTTTTGACCTAGATAATTTTATATTTTTAGGTGTTGTGAACTTACAATTGTCACCAATTTGCCAAGTAGCCATGTATTTTAAAGTCATATTAATTAGGAGAGAGGTTTTAGCATAAAAGTAGTCATCAGTCTTGGGGCAGAGGGATGAATGGGAAATTAAAAAAAAATTAGAAGAAGAAAAAGAGACGACTCCTGAGAAGATGGCAGAGCAAAGAAAGACAAAATGCCGATCAGTATTTTTTTAATTGACTTTATTTTTTTAGAGCAGTTTTAGGTTCATAGCAAAATTGGGCAAAGAGGACAGAGATTTCCCATATACCCACTGCCCCTACATATGACAGCCTCCCCCACTAACAACATCCTATACCACAGTGGTACATTTGTTATAATCAAAGAAGCTACATCATTATCACCCAAAATCTATAGTTTACATTAGGTTCACTCTTGGTGTTGTACATTCTGTGGGTTTGGACAAATATGTAATGACCTGTACATTATAGTATCATACAGAATAGTCTCAATGCCCTAAAAATAGTTCCAGTGCTCCATTGTTTCATCTCTTAC
The DNA here is from genome assembly GCF_001890085.2 of Hipposideros armiger. Taxonomy (NCBI): domain Eukaryota; kingdom Metazoa; phylum Chordata; class Mammalia; order Chiroptera; family Hipposideridae; genus Hipposideros; species Hipposideros armiger. Next base: position 219,201 of record NW_017731939.1, read on the forward strand.
TTTCTATTAACCCCTGGCAACCACTTATCCTTTCACTATCTCCGTATTTTTTCCTTTCCCAGACTGTAATATAGTTGAAATCATAGAGCTTTTTCAGTTTGGCTTCTTTCACTTATTAATATGAATTTAAAATTTCTCTGTGTCTTTTCATGGCTTGACAGTTCATTTTATTTTCACACTGAGTAATATTCCATTGTCTGGTTGTACCAGAGATTTTTTTATTCATTCCCTAACTGAAGGATATATTGGTTGTTTCCAAGTTTTGGCAATTATGAATAAAGCTGGTTAAACATCTTAGTGTAGGTTTTAGTGTGGACATAAGTTTTCAGCTTTTTGAGTAAATGCCAAGGAGTGTGATTGCTGGATGGTCTATAAGAGTATGTTTAGTTTTGTAAGAAACCACCAAACTATATTCCAATGTGTCTGTACCAGTTTGCGTTCCCATCAGCAATGAATGAGAGCTCCTGTTACTTCACATCCTCATCAGCATTTGGTGTTGTCAGTGTTCTGGGTTTTGGCCACTCATTTACATTGAATCTACAAGTATAGATCAAATTGGAAAGAACTGACACTGTGATAATATTAAGTTTTCCTATCCAATAACATTAAATATATCTCCATTTTTTTAATTCTTTGATTTCTTTCATCAGAGTTGTGTAGTTTTTCTCAGATAGATCTTGTACATGTGTTGTTAGATTTATGCGTAAGTAATTATTTTGGAAGCTAATTAAATGACATTGCGTTTTTAATTTTAAAATCTACTTGTTCATTGCTGGTATATAGGAAAGCAATTGGGTTTGTATATTAATTATATATCTTATAACCTCACTATAATCACTTATAAGGGTTATTTTGTCCTAAGTATCCTGTAGCCTTTATAATCACTTAATAGGATTATTTTGTCAAGGACCACAGTTTTTTACCTTATCACAATTTTAAAAGACTAAGTATATGGATGGCAGCACTAGGCCATTGGAGTTTGAAAAAGAAATATAAGCAGCTTAGATGAGAATAATAAAGAGGTTTCATATGACCAAACAAGAGCTGTATTTCTATGTCTGTCTATCTATCTATCTATCTATCTATCTATCTATCTATCTATCTATCTATCTATCTATCATCTATCTATCTTCTATCAATCATCTATCATCTATCTACTTATTATCATCTGTCATCTATCTGTGCCATCTTTCTATCTATTGTCTATCTTCTATCATTTATCTATCATCTATCTATCTATCATCTATCAATCATCTATCTATCATCTATCATCTATCTATCTATCTATTTATCTATCTATCTATCTATCTTTTCAGATGTGCACCTAGGAATGTGGACTTTAGCATACTAAAATAACAAGTATATTCTGCTTAGGGCTCTTTAATATTAACTAAGGGTCAACAAAGAAAGATTTCTACTAAAGAATAGTACTGCTAAATAACTGTAAGTTGTCTTGCTAGGAGATCCTAGAATGGTACACTGATGCCTTTCTTTCTATCTTCCAATTAAACTTTCATGTGTAGACTAGAACTCAATCACCTGGTTAGGTATGGAGCCTGCTAATTCTTGATTGTGTATGAACATTTAAAATCTCTTATCAATGATTTATAAAAAATACAGGTCTCCAAAATTTTATTATTTGTTTACTAAAATGTTTTAAATAATAATAGATTTAGAGTTTATTTATTTTGATTTATAGAATTAAGAGGTAATAAGTAATTATCAGTTGAATGTAACTATAATTCTTTGGCTTTTCTTATTGATTCAATTAACTGCTTGCTCTTAACCATGAGGCAAGTTCCACAGCATATGGAAACAGTTATAATTTACCCTAGCCATTTGTTGCAATTTAATATGCATCTATTGATTTTGGTAATTAACTGTTGTAAACACTAACAATTTTCTTCATTTAGGAGTTACAGCACCATAGTCTGATAGATTTGAGGGAGGAATGCTTTATTTGGGTGAGAAGCTTTTTATGCTAGCATAAAAACATCATGACTTACTTTTTCTTAAGGCTATTAGAGTTACAACAGATTAGGGAAACAGCATGAGATTATAAAGTACATTGTGTATTCATGTATTCCTCATTTATACTCATTCAGGAATGGAAAGTATTATCTGTCATTACAAGTTATTTTAAGACTTTAAGTATGTTATTAGTTTCAAATTTTCCATGATTACATCTTAGATATACAACAGGGACAATATAATGATACTATTAAATGCACACTCTCTTTCCTTGTATCTGTCACTTAATGAAAAGCAAAAACTTTTAAATCATTGCATTTAGCCTGAAGTGTAATGAAATGAAGTGTTCTTGCTTGAACAGAAAGAATAATCAAAATCTAGTTAGGCAATTAACATCTTTGGTTTTGGCTTCACTCATGCTCCATCGTTATGACATCCATATCTTTATCTCTGAGTGGACTCATGTGGGAAGCTGGATCTAAGAAGCTGATAAACTGTGATGGATCTTTTCATATATCATGAACGTGGATACACTTTTATTGCCTATATTCTATAGTTGTATCTTCTTGCAAACCCTTCCTTAGAAGACTGTCAATAATAACTTGGAGGATTGGCATTTTGTCCATGTAGAAATGCTAGGTAGATCTAGTTCTTGATGACATCTCCATATAGTACTGTTCTTGTGTAGCAGGCTCCTTAAACAGGTCTGAAAGGAGGAACAATCATTCTGGAGAACATACTCTAAAACAGAGGGAAGTAGAGATTTGACAGTTGTCTGGTTTGCATGGCAGTAAAAGTAGAGGATCTGTGTCAGAGACACAAATGTCTGCTTTTTAGGCTAAACTTGACTCCATTTATCAAATAAATAAAATAATTGCATAACTGCCAATTTTCATGTATGGCAAAGTATTTTACTAAAGAAAAAAAGTGAGTTAAAATATTTAACTAAACCTAAATAAGTTACATAAAATTAAAAAAAAACACATTTGCTTCAATTACCTAGATATCAAGATTTTTTGTTTGTTTGTTTTGCTTAAATTCTTCATATACCTGCCTCATGTTTCTTTGTATTATGTTATGGTTTCCCTGACTCTGTTAGTAAATATTCAAAATAAGTGGTTTTATTTATTTGTTAAGAAATACTGAAAATGAATACATAATTTGAGATTTAAAGTTTGAAATTATAATAACCAATTTTAAAACTGTTTAATAATTATGCGTATATGTAGGTGCAACTAACTGCATTCATTATACAGGTTCAATGAAGATTAGGTGAATAAGTAGATATCAATATAAGACTGATAATAAGAATGATCATTAATCCTTTTATAGACACACCTTGGAGATATTTCAGGTTTTGTTCCAGACCACCACAATAAAGCAAATAACTCAATAAATTGAATCCCACAAATTTTTTGGTTCCCAGTTTATATAAAGGCTATGTTTACACTATACTGTAGTCTGTTGTGCCCAATAGCTTTATATCCAAAAAACTGTATACATACCTTAATTTAAAAAAAATACCTTATTGCTAAAAATTGTTAACTGTCTCTAAGCCTTCAGGGAGTCATAACTTTTTGCTGGTGGAGGGTCTTACCTGATGTTGATGGCCACTGACTGATCATGGTGGTGGACGTTGAAGGTTGGGGTAGCTGTGGCAATACCTTAAAATGAGACAACAGAGAGTTTTGCCATATCAATCGACTCCTTTCACAAATGATTTGTTTGTAGCATGTGATGCTGTTTGATAGCATTTTACACATAGTACAGCTTCTTTCAAAATTGGAGTCAATTCTCTCAAGCCCTGCCACTGCTTTATCAACTAAGTCTATATAATATTCAAAATCCTTTGTTGTCATATCAACAATCTTCACAGCATCTTCACCAAGAGTAAATTCCATCTCAAAAAGCCACTTTTGTTTTTTGCCCATCCATAAGTAGCAACTCCTCATAAAACAAAGTTTTATCATGAGATTGCAGCAGTTCAGTCACATCTTCAGGCTCCACTTGTAATTCTAGTTCTCTTGCTGTTTTTACCACATCTGAAATCTTGAACCTCTCAAAGTCATCTATGACGGTTGGGATCAATGTTCATATTTTGACCTTTTCCCATAAATCACAAATGTCCTTAATGGCATCTAGAATGGTGAATCCTTTCCAGAAGGTTTTCACTTGACTTTGCCTGGATTCATTAGAGGAATCACTATGTATGGCAGTTATAGCATAATGAAACATATTTTTTAAATAATAACACTTGAAAGTCAAAATCATTCCTTGATCCATGGACTCCAGAATGAATGTTGTGATAGCAGGCATGAAAACATTAAACTCATTGTCCATCTCCATCAGAGCGCATGGCTGATCAGGTGTATTGTCAATGAGCAGTGATATTTTGAAAGGAATCTTTTTTTTTTGAGCAGTTGGTCTCAACAGTGGGCTTCCAATATTCAGTAAACCATGTGGTAAACAGATGTGCTGTCATCCGGGCTTTATTCCATTTATAGAGCACAATCAGAGTAGATTTAGCATAATTCATAAGGGCCCAAGAATTTTTAGAATGGTAGATGAGCATTGGCTTCAACTTAAAGCCATCGGCTATATTAACCATTAAGAAGAGAGTCAGCCTTCCCTTTGAAGCTTCAAAGGCCAAACATTGACCTCTCCTTTCTGGCTAGGAAAGGCCTAAATGGCATCTTCTTCTAATATAAAGCTGTTTTATCCACGTTGAAACTCTGTTGTTTAGTGCAGCTACCTTCATGAATTACCTTAGTTAAATCTTCTGGATAACTTGCTGCAGCTTCTCCATCAGCACTTGCTGCTTCACCTTGTGCTTTCATGTTATAGAGATGGCTGCTTTCCTTAAACCTCATGAATAAACCTCTGTTAGCTTCAAACTTTTCTTCTGCAGCCTCCTCACCTCAGCCTTCATAGCATTGAAGAGAGCTAGTGTCTTGTTCTGGATTAGGTTTTGGCTTAAGGGAATGTTGTGGTTGGTTTGATCTTTTATCCAGACCACTAAAACTTTCTCCATCTCAGCAATAAGTCTGTTTCACTTTTTATCATTTTCATGTTCACTGGAGTAGCACTTTTAATTCCCTTCAAGCACTTTTTATTTTCATTCACAATTTAGCTAGTAACTGTTAAGTTCAAGACACTTAGCTTTTAGCCTATCACAGCTTTTGACATGCCTTCCTCACTAAGCTTAATCGTTTCTAGCTTTTGACTTAAATGGAGAGATGTGCAACTCTTCCTTTAGCTTGTAGGCTTAGAGGCTATTGTACAGTTATTCATTGGCCTAATTTCAATATTGTTGTGTCTCAGGTAATAGGGAGCCTACAGGTGAGGGAGAGAGACAGGGAAAATGGCCCGTCAGTGAAGCAGTCAGAACACACGCAACATTTATTGATTAAAGTTGCCATTTTATATGAGCAACCCCAGAAAATTTACAATAGTGACATCAAAGATCCTTGATCACAAACAAACAAAAAGTGGTGAGGATGTAGAGAAAAGGGAACCCTCATGCTCTGTTGCTGGGATTGCAAAGTGATGCAGCCTCTATGGAAAACAGTATGAAAGCTCCTCAAAAAGTTAAAAATAGAATTACCTATGAGCCAGCAATTCCACATATGGGTATTTGTCCCAGGAAATCTGAAACAGTAATTTGAAAAGATTATACCTCTGTGTTCATTGTGACGCTATTCACAATAGCCAAGATTTGGAAGAAAATCTAAGTGCCCATCAATAGATGATTGGATTAAAAAGATGTACATTTGTACAATGGAGTATTACTTGGCCATGAAAAGAATGACATTTTACCATTTATGACAATATGGATGGACCTAGAAAGTATTATTCTAAGTGAAATAAGTCAGAGAAAGACAGGTACCTTATAATTTCACTTATATGTGGAATTTAAGAACAAAATAAATAAAGAAACAAAACAGAAACAGACTCATAGATTCAGAGAACGAACTGATGGTTGCCAGATGGGAGTGGGGTCGGAGGACTGGGTGAATAAGGTGAAGGGATTAAAAAGTACAAATTGGGCTCTTTCCTATCTTGCAAGATGGCAGGTGAAAAAGCTGAGAAGTCACATTAAGGAGAAGAAACCTGATGCCAAGCAGTCTGATGCTGGTGGCAAGGTTAGAAGGGTAACCTCCAGGCCAAAATGCCTAAGAAGGGGCAGCCCCATTGCAACTGAACCCGTGTCCTGGTCAGAGGGATCAGCAGTATTCCCGATCAGCTATGTATTTCCGAAAGTCCAGGTACAAGAGGAAGTCTTCAGCAGCTAAATCCAGGATTGAAAAGAAAAAAAGAAGGTTCTTGCTACTGTCACAAAACCAGTGGTGGCAATATTGGTGGCACCCATGTGGTTAAACTTCGTAAAATGCCTAAATGCTCTCCTACTGATGACATGCTTTGAAAGCTGTTGAGCCACAGCAAGAAACCCTTCAGTCAGCATGTGAGAAAACTTGGGGTCAGCATTGCTCCTGGGTCCATTCTGATCATCCTTACTGGGCACCATAGAGGCAAAAGGGTGGCTTTCCTGAAGCAGCTGAGCAGTGGCTTGCTACTTGTGACTGGACCTCTATCCCTCAATTGAGCTCCTTTGCATAGAACACACCAGAAATCTGTCATCACCACCTCCACCAAAATTAATATCAGTGGTGTGAAAATCCACAGACATCTCACTCATGCTTACTTCAAGAAGAAGCAGCTGTGTAAGCCCAGATACCAGGAGGTGAGATCTTCGACACAGAGAAAGAGAAATATGAGATTACAGAGCAGCACAAAATTGATCAGAAAGCCATAGACTTACAAATTCTGCCAAATATCAAAGCTGTTCCTCAGCTCCAGGGTCACCTCCACTCTGTTTGCTCTCACAAATGGGGTTTATCCTCACAAACTAGTGTTCTAAATTTATTACGAAGAACCTGATTAAATGCCTGATCTGTTAAAAAAAACAAACACAAATTGGTAGTTATAAAATAGTCATGGGATAAAAGATCACGTGATCACAAATCACGATAAAAATATAATAATAATGAAAAGTTTGAAATAGTGCAAGAATTACAAAAATGTGACATGCACAAGTGAGCAAATGCTGTTGGAAAATGGCACCGATAGGCTTGATTTCTGGGTTGCTACAAACCTTCAAGTTGTAAAAAACAAAGCACAATAAAACAAAGTATATCTATATGTTATTTTTAATAGTAGATGATATATGTGACTTAACTTTAACTGAAGTATGATGAAATGCTTTCCCCATTCTTCAATGTTCACCTGTGGACAACTTTAGAGATTTGTTGTTGGGTAGCTTATGTACATTTACTCTCTACAAAATAAACATATCAGTTAAATTGTATCATTTAATTGTGAGGGATTTTCTTTTGCAGATTCAGGATATATTTCTAAGACACAAAAAGGTGAGACTTTAACTTCTTTTTTGCCATTTTACTGTTGTGTATTTTTTGTTTGACAGCTTACCAGAGAATTCAATAAACTAATTAAATTAATTCCATATAATCTTTTTTTTGTTTTCAGTTTCTGGTGTACAAAGCAATGTAATAATTAGACATTTATACCCCTCAAAAAGTGATAATCTCCCTCCCCCAATCTACTACCCCTCTGACATCATATATAGCTCTTTAAACTTAAGGGGTTTTTTTGCTTGTTTTTATTATGGTGAGTGTTTGTAGGAAAATGCTCAGTCATATTGATTTCTGATCACCTCTCTCAGGAAATGTAAGTGATATTAAGTCCCTTCTTATTTTCTACTCTCTTCCCTCTTGAGTAATTATGCCTGAGCATCAGTTTTCCTAATGGAAGGCTGCTTAATTTAATTGTTGTGGAATATATCTGGGGAGAGCAATTTTGCAATTGTGAAAAGTGAAATGATATTTTACTTGTCAGGTTTATAATCAAGACAATAAAGATAGCCACCTAATCAAACACATCTTAGGAGGTGTGGGAGTAAGGGAGTGTTTCCCGAAATCGCTGACTGGTAAAGTATTGCAGAAACAGTGTGGTCTAAGCCAGAGCAGGGGCATCTCGGTGACTTTGCTTCTTTATGTATTTTCAGGCCCTATTCCTTTTTCTATGCGTGTCTTTTTCTATTTTTCTTTTTCCATTAGATATAAAATATCAAAAGAGTGTACCTGTTGTTGCTATTGAATTCCAGAAATGACATCGGGCACATGTTCTTCCAAATCTGTATCTAATTATTTATATTGTATTCGTGAAGCTTAAAACTGGAATTAACTCATGATATAGATTCAACTTTTATTTGAATTTTTTAAACGAATGAGTGAATAAAAGGAATAGCAGGTGGACATGGATGCTAATTATGAACTCCAGGCAGGGAAGATAACACATGAGCGGAGTACAATGTAGTGAAGGAGAGAGCTGTATGAGTACATTGTGACTAAATGGGCTTAGGCAGCAGGAACAGCAAAGAACTCGTCTCTAAGGCAAAGGCTTAATGGTGTGCTTGAGAAGCAGCACAGAGGCAAAGGGAACAAAGACAGAAATGACAGAAGGTGACCTAGGAGACGTTGCCAAGGTCCAGGTGTTAGAGGCCTTGTAGACTTTTATAAAACCTGTAGGTTTTACTCTGGATGAAATGAGAGACCATTAAGGGTTTTTTCAAGCAGAGCAATGCCTTGGTTACATTCATTTTAAAGGAGCACGCTGGCTGTTATATGGATAATTGATGTAGGGAGCACAGGAGGCAATGCAGTCAAAGTCAAAGAGGATGGTAGTAGCTTGAGTGAGGACAGGATCAGGGGAGAATGATAGTGTCACATACAGTTAGGGACCTCTGAAGGAAGAACAAGTAGTTACTGAAGGTTGTAGAATCAAAGAGTTCTGTTGACATATTAAGTTTGAATGGATTTATTAAGGAAGTGTGGAGAGGAAGTTGTAGGCAGGTAGGTAAGATAAAGGGTCTGGCCCAGTGGAGACTGGGATTGCATGAGATTCACTGGTGGAAATAGATGATCTCAGCAGAAGAGCTGATGCAGACAGAGAAGAGCTCAGGACAGACTCAGCTTTGGGGTAGTGCACATGGCTACCCTGCGCTTTCTGTTTTTGACATTGAGTAGTCGAACTTAATTAATTTTAAATAATTTTGAAATTCTCATCGGACTTATATAAATATATATTCAACAGCATCTCTAGTTCTTTTTTATTCCCCCAAAGAGGAACGCTCTATACTGCTATTTGGGTAGTATAAAGCTGGCTGCCTTACTACCAGTGTTTTGGGGGTCCAAGAGGAAAAGGCAGGTAGGAATTTCTTCTTTCTGTATCTCAACTTTCATCTAACTTCATGGTTTGAGTTTGGTATTATCACCCCCAGCCCTGTGCAGACACACACACACACACACACACACACACACACACACACACACACACCCTCTTCCTACTGTCCAAATTCTGGTCATGTGTGTGTGTGTGTGTGTGTGTGTGTGTGTGTGTGTGTGTGTGTATGTATCTCCATCCATCTGTCTGAAAAAAATATATATGTGTGCATATATATACATATATATGGTCTGACAAGTTTGCAAACTTGTGCTAGCCTTTTTTGATATCAGAGGGATTATTTATTATAAATTTGTACCAACTGGACAGTTAACCAAGTTTACTATTTGGAAGTGCTGAAAAGGCTGTGTGAAAAACTTAGACAACCTGCACTTTCCCCCCAACAACTCATGGCACTGGCATCACAACAATGCACCAGCTCACACGACACTGTCTGTGAGGGAGTTTTTAGTCAGTAAACAAATAACTATATTGGAACACCCTCCCTATTCACCTGATCTGGCCCCCAATGACTTCTTTCTTTATCCAAGATAAAGGAAATATTGAAGGGAAGATATTTTGATGGCATTCAGGACATCAAGGGTAATATGATGACAGCTCTGATGACCATTCCAGAAAAAGAGTTCCAAAATTGCTTTGAAGGGTGGACTAGGTGCTAGCATCGGTGCATAGCTTCCCAAAGGGAGTGCTTTAAATGTGACTGTAGTGATATTTAGCAAAGAGGAATGGAGCAATTTTTCTAGGATGAGTTCGCGAACTTATTTGTAGGAACTCGTATGCATTTCTCTGAATTATAATGAGGTTGTGAATATTTTTAAATATTTACTGACTTTTGTTTTCCCTCTTCTGTCAAATGTTTGTTATTGTCTTTTGGGTTCTTTATTATTTATTGATTCATAGAACTTCTTTGTATATTCTACTGTAGATACTAGATTTTTTATCAGTTATATATGTTGCAATATCTTCTCCTAGTTAGTGGCTTATATTTTTACTTATGAAATGGTATCTCTTAATAAACAGATGTTCTTAAATTTAATACAGTGGACTTCATCAGATTATTTTCATTAATGATTTTTATCTTCTGAATCCTTCATATTCTGAGATCATTGAAGCTATTCTACCTTTTTCTAAAACTTTTATGGTGTTGTCTTCTGTATAAAAGACCTTAATCCAGAATTGATGATGTAGTATAGTGTAATTCAACTATCTCATATTTCAGGTTTCTATATATATGGAATTGGGTTCTGTATTCTGTCTACTTCTCTCTGTGCCAATATCATACTGTTATTTGTATATTCATATCATCTTAATATCTTACAGAGCAAATCCTCCACGTGATTTATCTTCAGGGCTAAGTTAGCTGTTCTTGGGATTTTCTTATTCCTTTTCAAGCTTTTTGCTTGTTCATGTACAGAAAAGTACAGAAATCTTAAATCTACAATTGTATACAAAATAAATATACCAATGTAACCAGCACTCAGATCAAGAAATGGAACACTATGGGCCAGCTGAGTGGCATATTGGTTAAGAGTTGGCTTGGGACACCAGCTCTGAGCAGCAGGGCCCAGGTTCAGATACCTCATGAGAGCCAGTTATGCTGCGCCCTCTACAGCTAAGATGGTGAACAACAGCTTGACCTGGAGCTGGGCTGCTGTGAGTCACCAGCAATGGCATAAGCTGCAGCGGGGCTGGCTGGCAGTGGGCTTGAGCTTTTGCAAGCTGCCGCGAGCCCCTGTGAGCTACTGTGAACGGCCATCCAATGACCAGCGAGCGACTTCTTCACCTGGGAAGAGCACAATGATAATACCAACATGGGCCAGTGAAGCGACATCTTCCACAACTAGACTGAAGAACAAAAGGACAGCAACTTGCCTGTTCTCCTTCTCCGATTCCCCAATGCTGTTCCCCTCTCCCAATTCCCCAATAAAATCTTAAAAAAAAAAAGAAAAGAAAAGGAACACTAGTAGCATCTCAGTGTTCCCAATCTTAAACCTCGATATAAAACCACTATTCTAGATTTTATTTCAGTTTACTTTTGCCTGTTTTTATACTTTATATACATGTACTTTTAAACTTCACTTTAGCTGCATCTCAACTTTTATTAAGTGGTATTTTAATTATCATTTTCTTCTACACAGTTTATATTTTTATTACAATTTTGTTGATGTAGGAACCTCCAAATCTGCAGAGCATTTTTATTAAAAGTCATTTGAGTTAAACAGAGGATGTACCTAGAAGTAAGATCACAAAAGATTGAGAAAAATGCTTCTGAGAATCACAGTTTGCAGGGTTTTTTTTTGTTTGTTTGTTTGTTTGTTTTAGCTGAGCCATCCTGCCACCTGTTGGCAGCCCAGCAGCTGCTCAGCTCAGGCTGGGCATTGAACCGCTGTTGCTCAGAGCTCAAACTCTTGAGTGAGCTCTTAACCAACTGAGCCACTCAGCCGGCCCTGCAGGTTTTTATTTGTTGGTTTCTATGCATATGAGATTAAGGATGAAAGGTGAGGAAGATTACATGAAGGTGGGAGAAAGCAAGATGAGGGTCAGATTCCAGAATAGTTAAAATTACATCAATTGAATAAATCAGACAGAGAAAGACAAGTACTATACGATTTCACTTGTATGTGGAATCTAAGAAATGAAATAAATTAACAAACAGAACAGAAACAAACTCATAAACACAGAGAACATTTTGACGGTTGCCTGATGGGAGGAGAGTTGTGTAGATGGGCACAAAAGAGGAAGAGATTATGTAAAAATGGCCAGTAATAAAAACAATCATGGGGGTGTAAGTGCAAGACAGGGAATATAGTCAATAATTGTAATAGCTATGTATAGTGTCAGATGTGTTCTAGACTTATCCAAGTGATCGCCTCATAAATTATATAAATGTCTAATCACTATGTTGTATGCCTGAAACTAATATAATATTGTATGTCACCTGTAATTTAAAAAAATTTTTTTAAAAGATTACGTTCTCTCTTGCATGATTTAGGAAGGGTCTGAAGGGGTGGTCAGGTATTAAAAGGACAGGATTAAAATGGAGCATTTAAAAGTGTGTTAACTAGATACACAGAAGCAACAGATCATGTTGCTTAAGACAATTTGTATGCCTGAGGTGTGACTACCCACCATGACCTGCCCAGTTAGGAATTTATGCTCAGATCACCCTTTGAAGTTATTTTCCATAGAACTCCCTTTTTCATCCACATTTTCATGTTTACCCTTTAGATTACTTAGAACTGTGAGGTGTTTCATTACATATATATATATATATATATATATATATATATATATATTATGCCATTCATATATATATTATGCCATTCATTTATATATGGTATATTTATATGAATATGCCATTCATGTATATATGGCATATTATATATATATATTATAAAATACCTCACAATTCTAAGAGATATATGTGTGTGTGTGTATGGAATATTTTAGTCACATTTTTATTAATTTCCAAATTCTTTGACTGTACTTTTAATGCCCTGATAGTAGCCAGTTTTTATAAATATTTCATCAGCACATGAAAAGTTTGTGTACCATTTTCTTAATTTGTGTTTATTTGTCCTGTTTGGTTGACAATACTTTTTCTTTCCTTTTTAGTACTTCCTTGTTTTCATTTGATTTTAATGGTGTTTTGCTTTTATTTGCTTCAACCCATTTTTTACCTTTACTAATTTTGAAATTATAAATTGTATTTATATACTTTTTGTGATTATAATAGCCCCAAGCTTTATCACCCAGTTTCCATGCTCTTGAGATCAATTAAATTCTAGGCTCTAAACCAGATTTAGAAGTTTCCTTCAGGGAAGATGTCTGCTTGAGTGTTCTCTTGTCTCTTTGTAATCTTGCTTCTTTGTATCCTTTTTCCTCCGATTTTTTTCCTCATCTGTGTTCTGAGTAGGAATTTTAAAATTTAGTACATCATTTATGTATTTTTTAAACAGAGAATTTTTTCATTACATATTTTACCAAGTTGTTGCAAATGGGAAAGTCATTGTTTTTTAAAAACAAATTTTCTAGCCATTCAAGTAATTTGGGGACATATCAGGAAATAGACTTGTGGACTCAGTCAGCCATTCTGAGCCACTCAGTTAACTGGCTCTAATTTTTTCTGTCCCCTCAACTGTTCTCAGATCATGCTCAATGATATCTCTAGTTTAACCTTCAGAAGTTACATAAACTACTGAGATTCTGGAGTTGAGCATTTTTGAGAGTTCCATATTTCAAGACAGGCAGCAGGGATAGTGGCAAAAGGAAAATATCATGGGCTCTGCTTCTGATGGCTTTGAGTTCAAATAAGTTAATTATTGTCACTTATCATTTCTCATTGCTTTTCCATTTATTCAATATTTTTAATTTACATTTATGGTCACAAAGTTTCATTTAGATCTGAAAAACTATTTATTGTTCCCTTTAGTGTTCCATTGGCAGTTTTTCTATGGATTTTCAGAGCTTTTGCACATTGAGAGTTTTAAAATTTTCTTAATATTTTTTCACGTTGGTTAATTAAATTAAGCTCAGATTATGTTTGTTGTATATAAAATATGTTCAAAATGCATGATTCATACACACAAATACACAAGGTTTAGCTGGATAGCTATTTTCTTACTAAATGTATGCACAAATATATCACATAAAAATAACAGTGATAATAAGCAGTGATGGTATATTTCTGGAAATACAGTCAAACAAACATTAAAAAAAAACTAACTTGGATTTTGTTACCCTTGAATATTATTAAAATATGCCACTATTTTTTAACATTAAAAGACCTTAAATTGGGCGGTGACCACACAATGTGCTATATAGATGATGTATTACAAAATTGTACACTTGAAACTTATGTAATTTTACTAACCATTGTCATCCCAATAAATTTTAATTAAAAAAAGAGCTCTTAAATGAATATTTTAAAGAATTATATGCAGGTTGAGCATTTATCAAATAATCTTGTACATTTTTGAATATTCAGTTATTGCATTATCACCAAAAATGATTTTTCCACATTAAGACATTTAGTAATACAAGTCTACACATTGTGCTTACATTTGGCAGAGCATTAGCACAGTTCATTTTCCCTAGGACCTCACTTGTATATTCCCCTGGATAAGTATCTTTTACGTTCTGGAAAGGCTTACTCTTTACTATGCATTTATAATGCTTTTTTTTTTTTTTCCTTTTTTCTGGATGCTAGAAGACAACAAGGAAGCTTTCACTCCTTCTTAAAATTAAATTATCATTTTCTTTGTGAAAACTTTCTCATCTTCTTTTGGCCTAGGCATGTGGCTTTCTGTGATTATACTAAATTTTAAAAATACCTCTTAGATCAGTTGTTATATTGTGATATAATTATTTGAAAACTATATTGAGTACTCATGGAGTGAGGACACTACTTAATTTCTGTATGTATTTCCAGTAGTTATTACAATTCCTAATATGTTCTTGGTGTTCAATAAATATTTGTTGAATAAATAAATAAATAATTCAGTGAGACAAATGGTATAGAATACAATTAAAGTTGATCAAAGGCTATGAACTTAAAGTATTACTAACTGGAGAAATAAACTAGCTATTCCTATACTTACTACAAAAGAGATGAAAGATATCACATAACACACATTTATCTAATATTTTAAGAAAATTAAATACAGCATATTACATATAAATGTAGTATTATAAATATTATATATTGGGTCATTGGGAAAGTCATGATGCATTTTTGCATTGAAAAACAGAAAAATATGTCTGACTTTCCTGATGACCCAATAATATAGTGTATACTATTATATAGAACATATAATAAATTACATGTAATTGTACTATTATATAATATAGCATATATTATAAAGAAAATATTTAATTTCTATGTTTGTTTCTGAGAATCATCACCTAGTATATAAAAGTTAAAAGAAAAAAACACTAGAGAATGCATTGTATATTTAGAGAATGCATTATATTTCTTCTGTTTAAAGAAAAATGCATGTAATTAAACTGCTATTACTAACTTTATGAATATAAAGGGAATGTAACTTTACTAACAACTGTCACCCCAATAAACTTTAATTAAAAAAAAGAATATAAAGGGAAATATTAACAGAGTATGGAGAAAATATTTGGGAAAGCAAGTGTAATAGTAAAGAAGAAACAAGACAAGAAGGAAGAGGTAAACTATTTGTCAATTTCTTTCAATGTGCATTTAAAACACTTTCACCTGCTTGCAACTGTAAAAGTCCCCTAGATGCTAGTAAGCTCAAAGTTATTATTTAGTAATCCAGTATCACTTGCTTCAGCTAATTAGTAATATCTCATACATATTCAAAGCACACTACAGTGTATACACTGCCATTGACTGGAACATAACGAAGAGACACATTTTTAAATATTTGGCACTGAAAAGATAAGAGAATAGAGTATAAAAATTCTTAGTTTTTATAATTATCCTGCAACGTATGCATTTAGCAAGAATGTACTACACTCTTATACTTCCATTTTTTGTTTTAATGATAAACTAGAAAGTTTTGAGTAAAGTTTTGCTATTGACCAAGATGTCCTTAATGTTCCCTCAGCTTGCCTAAACTTTAAACAGGTTTCTTCCTGATGGTAGGCCCCTGACCTCAGTTTTCTTAGAGCATGTACTTTAGAAAAACTTGCTGTTGTAAATTCTCTTTCCACTACTTTGAGATATAATTTTTTTTTCTAGCTTCTTGCAAGTTTTCTTTTTTTTTTCATCCTGGGAATGTCTTTCTCATGAGTCTGGAGGCTATTCACTTGAAATGTAATCACCAAGAAGAACAGTCCCCTTGTCTCCCAGTCTCTGGGAGGGTAGGAGCCTAACTTCCATAAATACCAATTAGCAAACAAAGGTTGCTTAACTACATTGAGCAACTTCCCCTCTGACATCCTCTAGGAATTTTCCCCTAGTTTGCCTCAGTGCTTAAAAACTCTCAGCCTTTTGTTTCAGTGGAGTTGAGTCTAATCTTGCTCATTTATTGAAATAATCTTGTCCCATATTGAAATATTCTTGAATAGTCTTCCTTAGCATTTTTAACATGTCCTGTACAATTTCTCTTTGGTTGTATAGAATTTAAGTGCAAATTATAAATAGCAAGTTGACCTGTACTCACCACCCTAATAACAATTAAAATAAAAAATCAGCTGATTAAATCATGGTTGTCATTGTTACTTAACACAATTTTCAGATTTCCTTTCTTTTTTTTTTTTTAAAGATTTTTATTGGGTAATTGGGGGGATGGGAACAGTACTGGGGAATTAGGGGAAGGGGAACAGACAAGTTGCTGTCGCTTTGTTCTTCAGTCTAGTTGTGGAGGATGTTGCTTCACTGGCCCAAGTTGGCACCATCATTGTGCTCTTCCCAGGCGAGGCAGATCAGTCGCCGGCTTCTGGACGGCCGCTCACTGTGGCTGCTGGCCGCTCACGCTGGCTGCTGGCTGCTCACGCTGGCTGCTGGCTACACACGGTAGCCCATGGCAACCCACTGCCACAGAGGCTGCAGCCTACGCCGTCACCAGTGACTCACGGCAGCCCAGCTCCAGGTTGAGCTGTTGTTCAGCATCTTAGCTGTAGAGGGCAGTGTCACTGGCCCTCATATGTGGGATCCGAACCTGGGCCCTCTGGCATCCCAAGCGAGTTCTTAACCATCGCGCCACTCGGCCGGCCCCAGATTTCCTTTCTTAAGGTGAGCGGTAGACCACTATGATAGTTAATTTTATGTGTCAACTTGACTGAGCCATGAGGCGCTCAGACGTTTGGTTAAATATTATTTTGGGTCTGTCTCTGAGGAAGTTTCTGGATGAGATGAACATTTGAATTGGTATACTGAGTAAAGCAGATTGTCCTCCCTAATGTGGGTGAGCCTCATCTAATTAATTGAAGACTTGAATGAAAAGAAAAGGCTGACTAAGAGGAAACTCCTTCCTGACTGCATGAGTTGAGACATTGGTCTTTTCCTCCTGCCTTTGGACTCAAACTGAAACATCAGCTCTTCTTGAACCTCCAGCCTTCTAGATCTTAGGCTGGAACTCATGTCATCTGTTTTTCTAGTTCTCAGGTTTTCAGACTGAAACTATACCATAAGCTCTCCTGGGTCTCTAGCCTGTTGACCGTAGGTTTTGAGACTTCTTAGCTTCCATAATCATGTCAGTGTAAGCCAATTCCAATCAGTCAATTTATCAATCAATTACTATCTCCTGTTGGTTCTGTTTCTTTGGAGAACCCTGACTGATAGAGCTTCGTAGCAAGCTTGGCGTTAGGTAGAGTTTTCAATGGGACAAAGGATTTGGTAGGAACATTCATAAGAGTTTGGATAAATAATAATCTCTTTTTTCAGATTCCTGTCAGACAACACATGAGTGTCATAACTACAAAAGCACCCAGTGTCTCTCCAAGGTCTCGGGAAAGATTAAATGTAGCATGACGATGACTTCATGATGATTTTCACTTTTTTTTTTTTAACTGAGCCATCCTGCCACCTGTTGGCAGCTCAGTGGCTGCTCAGCTCGGGCCGGGCATCGAACCGCTGTTGCTCAGAGCTCAAACTCTTGAGCGAGCTCTTAACCAACTGAGCCACTCGGCCGGCCCCTCATGATGATTTTAAAAGCAGGCAGACATGAGTCTATCCTTCCCCTCCCCTCACCCCTTTGCATTGATTAATCTGTATCTTTTATCCTTTTTCATTCATGGTATATATATTGTTTTCTCTCTTTCTCATTATTCAATATCTCACCCTTTCATAAGTGTCCATAAAACAGAATGGTGACCAGGCAGGTGCCCTGAACCTGAGATTACACAGACTGTTTCTGAGTCTTACTTCCAACATGTATCAGTTGTTTGACTTTTGGCACTTCTTTAAATTTCCTTGAACCTCCGAAGTTTCATATATTTGTAAGATTTTCACATTTACCTTATAAAATTTCTGTATTACACTAAATAGTGCATATGTAAATATCTGTTTGTAAAGAATGACAGAGTTATAGTATATTGTAATGATATTGAGTTATTATTTTAAGATATTAGAAAATTTTAACTAGTGTTTTAACCTCCATATTAAAATGACAGGCTTGTGGTGGTGATGGATTCTGTGGCCCCCATTAGCCTGAAATCTAGACAGGCTGCTCATGAACGAGTCCTATAGGTCATGAAAGGCAAGAGGCCCAAGATCCAGCCCTAAGCAGAGAGTAAGAATATTATACAGCCTGTCTGAACCCTGTGTCACACTGGGCTTTTATAGGACCAAGACATATCCATTTGTTATCCAGGGTTTGTAATCTTGACAGCATGTAACCAGAATCCATAATGCCTTTAGAGTATTATAGAGTGTCGAGCATTTTCAGAGAGTGAAGGTACTCAGTGCCATGGTTGTACCTTCTCTGCGGTTTCGTTTTCCTCTGTTTCAGTGACCGATGGTCAACTGCAGTCCAAAAATATTAAATGGACAATTTCAGAAATAAACAATTCCTAAGTTTTAAATTGTGTGCCATTCTGAGTAGTGTGATGAAATCTCTTGCCATCCAGCTCTGTGCTTCCCAGGATGTGAATCATTCATTTATCCAGTGTATCCATGCTATCTATATACCCTTCCTGCCTGCTAATCACTTAGTAGGCCTTCCTTTTCAGACTGTTGTGGTGACTCAGTGCTTGTGTTCAAATAACCCTTATTTTACTTAATAATGGTAACAAAGTGCAAGAGTAGCTTAGACTTTATCATAGGTGTGTATGTACAGGAAACAACAGAACATGTAGGGTTCAGTACCACTGCAGTTTTGGGCATCCACTAGGGGTCTTGGATCGTAGCCCCTGTGGATAAGGAGGGGCCACTAGCGTTCTCTTTAGATTCTCTTTGATTTCAAAATGTAATTAAAATGAAACTCAAAATTGGGGAATTTAAACATTTTAATTCCATGGAAATTCAGTATCTTTGTATCAGTTTCATTCTACAAACTGTGTAGTCTCTTATTTAATGTCTTACCTTAATAGTTTCAGAGAATTAAAATTATTTCAGACAAAAAATAATTTCGCCATAAAATTTCCTCACTTTTAAAAAATTCAAACTATATAGCCTGTAGAGGATTCTATGACTGAATCATACTTGTGTCTACCAAGGTGAATGGTCAACTAATTTAAAATTAACATTGCTAGTTGAAGTGATGAAGTATAGGATACAATACTGTTCTCTGTTATTCTTTTACTTGTTTATTTCTTACTAGGACTAAGAAGATATTTCTTTTACTTCTTTTCAGCAGAGAACAGAGACTCAAACCCCTTGAATCTGTGAAGTAGACTTCACAGGAGCTGGATCTGCATGTTATTAGGTCCTTGTTGCTCTGGAGACAAAGGTAAATCATATCAGTCTAAATCTTGGTGAGTAAAAGGGAAGGTAACTGTAAATACTCACACCATTTATAAACTCTTATGAGTCACCGTTTAATTTTCTTCACTCTCAGTGATAACCAACTGAAAGCAGGTAGAATTTGGAGATCAAGAATCCCATTAACATTTCTTCAGAATTTTGGTAACAGTTTTTAAATAAATAATGGTGATGATATAAAACATTAATGAATGTTGCAGAAAGGTTTGCTTGACTCTGGCCCAAATGGTTGCGTGATTCTCCGTGACCCACATTTTAGACTGGAAACTAAATTTCAGAGGGAGGATTTATTTTAAAAGTTACATTCATTGTATTGGCCTCCTTAACATCTCCTGCACTGAATTGAGCTGTTGTTTACAAAGTTGGACTTTCTTATTCCCTCTTTTTGTCCCAACTGAGCATTATCTGTATTAAAAAAATAAATATTTCAAGCTCAAAATAATCTTATTATTTCTATCACCTTTGTTCTAAGGACAACATTGAAATACTATGCTATTTTAATGATCGAAACATAAGACATTTCCTTGAGAATTAATAGCATCGATAAAGTGTTGATGCCTTAGGCTAAACCAACAGCTACTGATCTCTTAGTAATACCCTGATTTTTAAATCATTATTGCCTTTCTGAGATAAAATACAAACCAAATAATATTGTCCAAAGGTTTTTATTTCTTATCTTATTTCAATTACCTAAGACAAAATATTTTTTATGATTAAGGAAAAAAATAAATATTTTTCTTAAACTATTCTTTTCCTATCTGCTATTTTCTTTCACTGTGGTTTCCTACTTTATTCTTCAGTTCAAACAGAATATATTTGCACATCTATGAAAAGAGAGGTATTGTCCTAAGCATCATAGGGGATGTAAATATTGCAAAGACACTTACTATCTTTGTCTCCAATGGAACACAGTTTTGTGAGGGTTTATTCAGGCGCATGAAACATAAAGTCAACTGATATTAGCATTATTCTAGAGTTACAAGATACAAAGGAAGAAAGGTAGTCATACTTGAATCACATATGAAGGCAGATAATTAAGTTCATGAACTCATTCTAGAAAAAGTGCTACATACCTCATTGCTGAATATCACTACAGTCACCTTCGAAGTACTCCCCTTGGAAAGCTATGCACCAATGCCAGCACCTAGTCCACCCTTCAAAGCAATTTTGGAACTCTTTCTGGAGTGACTATCAGAGCTGTCATCGTATTACCCTTGATGTCCTGAATGTCATCTAAATGTCTTCCTTTCAATATTTCCTTTATCTTCGGGTAAAGAAAGAAGGCCAGATCAGGTGAGTAGGGAGGGTGTTCCAATACAGTTATTTGTTTACTGGCTAAAAACTCCCTCACAGACAGTGTTGTGTGAGCTGTTGCATTGTCGTGATGCAAGAGCCATGAATTTTTGTTGAAAAGTTCAGATTGTCTAACTTTTTCATGCAGCCTTTTCAGCACTTCCAAATAATAAACTTGATTAACTGTTTGTCCAGTGGGTACAAATTCATAATGAATAATCCCTGTGATATCAAAAAAGGTTAGCAATATCATTGCAACAAGTTCACAAATTTAATTGTCAGACCTTATATAGAGGACTCCATAAAGGCCTCTGGATAAACAGTTGTAGTAGAAGTAGAATTTTTCCCAGGTCTATGTATCAGTTAGAATAGAATTCCTTTGTGGGTTGCACAGACCTCTATTGCAGGGGCTTAGACAAATAAGATGTTTAATTTTCTTTCATGAGAGTAGTCTGGGAGTATGTAGCCCAGGGACAGTATAGCAACAGAAAACTTCCATGAAGGAACCAAAAGCTTTTTCCGGTTTTGCTCCATATCCTTAGTGACAACTGCTATGCTACAGATATCATACATATTCCAGGTAGTAAGAAGGAAGGAAAGAGAAAATACAGCATTTGTATACTTCTACTTATAACTTATTTGAATAATGTTGTCATACTGCCCTACCTAGCAGCACAGGTACATCTAGTATTTTAATTTTCCAGCCACTGGCATAAGTAAGAAAAAGAGAAAGAGATGGGAATCTGTGTTGAGTGAGCACACGTATTAGCTGCAACAATTCAAATCTTTGATTATATAGAACTTCTCAGAATTGGAAAGGAAGTGGTATTACTTTCTGTCTTAGTCATTCTGGGCAATAGACTAGGTGGCTTAAACAACAAATGTGTATTTCTCACAGTTCTGGAGAACGAGAAGTGCAAGATCAAGGTATCAGATTTAATCTGAACAGTCGTTCTCAACCTGTGGGTCGCGACCCCTTTGGGGATCCAACGACCCTTTCACAGGGGTTGCCTAAGACCATCGGAAAACAAAAAAGATATTTACATTACAATTCATAACAGTATCAAAATTACAGTTATAGAGTAGCAACGAAAATA
The DNA here is from genome assembly GCF_001890085.2 of Hipposideros armiger. NCBI lineage: Eukaryota > Metazoa > Chordata > Mammalia > Chiroptera > Hipposideridae > Hipposideros > Hipposideros armiger. Next base: position 241,281 of record NW_017731939.1, read on the forward strand.
ATTTTATGGTTGGGGGTCACCACAACATAAGGAACTGTATTAAGAGGTCGCAGCATTAGGAAGGTTGAGAACCACTGTGTCAGAAGATCTGGGACCTAGGGAGGTTTGACTTCCTGATTTGTAGACAGCTGCCTTCTTGCGGTGTCCTGACATGGCAGAGGGAGAGCAGGAGAGAGAAGGGTGTGTCTATGTACAAGTATATATAATATATTATGAGTATGTATATACCTATATACTTGTACACTCATATACACAGATAAATATATATCATTTTTGTGTTTTAAAATATGATCATATAATTTCCATCAATCTTGTTTTTAGCAGCTAAAGTTTGCCTTGATCTGGTCATTTGATTTTCCCTCTACATCAGTGAGAAGCTTTTGGATTTGGTCATGGTCACCAATGAAAGCTTTCATAGGTTTTCCTTGTGATTTGGCAGTTTATATCTCTTTGTAAAGGGTCAGAAGACAGTGGGAAGAGGGCCACTTTACATATGAAAATGCTTTAATTAGATTAAAATACATTTAACTTATTTCACTATTGGACTGTAAACTTCTTAAGGGCATAGGCTGAGTCTAAATCAAATTTATATATTCCAGAGTGCCTCGGTGTCTAGTGTAGCTATTTTGTGACTGGCAAATGTATGCATTTATATTAAAGACAACATCTATTGCGCACTTGCTGTGTGTCAGTTTGCTAAACATGTTACATACATTTTTCTCATTTAACTTTTTCAGGAAAGCACGGAGGGCAATGCTATCATCCCTATTTTACCTAGAGGAAAAATGACTCAGAGAGGTTAAGAAACCTACTGAAGTTCTCTCAGAATGAAGTAACTGTGGAACTACAGTCAGTCCAGGCTGCTTGATGTCGGAGCTCATCTTGAAACCAAGAGCTGCATCTTCAGAATGTTCTTTACTAAATTGAAGCCAAGTTGATGGTCTTGTTGTACGTGCTTCCAGCCAGACCCCTTGTGTAGGGCTGTAGGGCACCCTGGCTGGGTCTTAGGAGACCTGGGCCAAGGTGAGCTTTGCTGCTGATTAACAATGAGACCCTGACCTTCATTGCCTTGCTTCTCCTAACAGAAATGGTTGACATTCAAATAAAGCTCTTTGTGATATATTATTTGAGTAGTTGTAGCATAGGCAACATCATAGGCAAAATAATGCCCCAGCACCTGGGACTATGTTGTTAAATGGAAAAGGGGAGTTGGGTTTGCTCATAGAATTAAGGTTGCTAATCAGCTGCTCCTGAGATGGGAAGACTAGCCTGGTTCACCCAGGTGGGCCCAATGTAATCAGAGTCCTTATAAGGGAGAGAGGGAGGCACGAGAATCAGTATCAGAGTAGAAGAACGCCAGGAGTGAGAGGGTTGTGCAGCTCCTAGAAGCTGGAAAAGGTAAGGTAACAGATTTTCCTGTAGTTTCTGGGAGGAACTTGAGCCTGCCGATACCTTGATTTTAGCCCTCTGTGACCCTTTTCAGACTTCTGGCCTCCAGAATTAGAAGATAATGAATTTGTATTGTTTTAAGCCACCCAGGTCGTGGTAATTTATTACAGCAGCAACAGGAGGTTAACAGAATTATAGTTACAAACCTTTAAGGCAGCTATCATTATTTCTGTTTTGTAGATGTGGAAATAAGGCTCAGAGCTTAAATGGCATGCTTAGAGAACCTCGACCATGAAATACTGATTGGAAATTATCTCAGGTGTTTGGACTCCAAATCCAACGTGCTATTTTTATTGGAAAATGAGAGGGTTGGATGATATATTCTCTAAGGTCCTATCAGCTCTAATGTTTAGTGACTTAAAGTGTCAAACAAAATCACAGACGAAAATGTGGGAATTTGTTGGCTGTGTATCTCCTCAGTTCTCAGGAGTGTTTCTAAAGCAGAAGGTTTTGGCATCTTTTTGCTGCACATCAAAATAGATGGATTTCTTTGTTTTCTCAAATGTGAGCTTATAGCCTTTGCTCCTATGTGTGAAGTTTAGCTGCTATGGTTCTTTCATGTACATAAACTGGAGTAGTTTTCTCCTTCTGTGCTTTTAAGGATTTACTGCAAGTTTACCAAACTGACTTTCTGCTGGTAGCAACTGACTTTTGTTTGACCTGTTTCTTGAATGAAGTATATCTTTTCAACAATTCAAAACACTTTGAACAAGCAAAATTCTGTTTGGCATATGTTTTTGAAACATGTTACATTATAGTTTGTTATATACATGTTGACTGTATACTGATATAAATACCAGTACATTAAGTATTTATTTTCATTTCTAAATGTCATTTTTTTGTCAGCATTGTATTTTTAAACTATAATTTGATAGGGTTTAGAGACAAGTGTGTAGAAAAATGGTTCGTAATTCCACTGACCAGATAATCTCCATTGACCTTTCGGAAAAAAATAAAATGGGAATAATCTGTGTGCATGGTTAAAAAATATAAACAGAATGAGATAGTGTAAAATGAAAGAAAAAGGGAATGAATTTTATGTGACTGGTTGGGTTTATGTGCATATCTATCGCATAAAATTTCATCAGTCACTTTTTTAATTTATTTTTTTAATTGGGGTATTGGGGGGAAGGGAACAATGCTGGTGAATTGGGGGAAGGGGAACAGACAAGTTGCTGTTGTTTTGTTCTTCAGTCTAGTTGTGGAGGACGTTGATTCACTGGCCTAAGTTGGCACCATCATT
>NW_017731939.1:244122-360772 GCF_001890085.2 Hipposideros armiger
CGGCGACTCACGGCAACCCAGCTCCAGGTTGAGCTGTTGTTCAGCATCTTAGCTGTGGAGGGCAGTGTCACTGGCCCTCATATATGGGATCCGAACCGGGGCCCTCTGGCGTCCCAAGCCGGTTCTTAACCATTGCGCCACTCGGCTGGCCCTTATCAGTCACTTTCTATAAGCAATGTCACATATTTGTGCAATATATTATGTAGTCAAACAAGAGACAAGAATTACACATAGAATGCTGCTTACCTGACCTGTGATTCCAAAAAAACCTAGATCCTGACTAAGCATTATTTGGAGTCCACTTTGCGTAGGATTCAGGTTGTGGATTTAAAAAGTGCTTTCAGGGGTCCAGCCGAGTGACTCAGTTGGTTAAGAGTTGGCTTAAGAGCATGAGCTCTGAGCAACAGGGCCATCAGTTTGATTCCCACATGGGCCAATGACACTGCGCTGGAGCTGAGCTGTTGCTGAGCTGCCAACAGGTGGCAGGATGGCTCAGCTGGTGTAACAACAAGATTGCCTGATCCATGGTGGGCTACGCCCACCTGAAACTAAGACTGAACTCTGGCACCTTGAGCTGAGCTGCCGCCTGGATGGCTCAGTGGCTAGGATGTGCACTCTTAACAACAAGGCTGCTGGGTTCAACTACTGCTTGGGATGGTGGCTACCAAGATTGAACACCACACCTTGAGCTTAGAGGCCATGAGCTGCTGACGGGAAACCAGGGAGGCTAGATGGTGACTGGTGCCCTCCACAACGAAGATTGATGAACAACTTGGCTGGTCCTGTTCCCCAGTTCCCCAACGCTGTTCCCCTCCTCCAATTCCCAATAATGTCTTTAAAAAAAAGTGCATTCAATGAATTTTTACCCCAAATTTTATTTAAAAACATCAACAAATGAACTTGAGAATGTTTTAACTCAGAAAGGAATAAAATCAATGCATAATTTATTATTATACATTAAAAAAACTACAAATGCTATTTTAATTTTTAACCTTTTCTTAGTAAATGTGTGTAAAGTTCTTGGCCAGGTATGTCATAGCTGAGTGACTTCTTTTAGTTTATTTTCCTTTTTCATCTGTTGCCAAAGTTCTACTGTGTTCACTGATCTCTTCGATGTCTCTTGCATTTGGCAGCAAAATAATTGCTTTCATGTGACATGGCTCTTATTTCTAATTGCAAAGAATTATTGGTTTCTTCATCAGAAATTGTCTATAATTTAGACTTGACAAAATCTACTTCAAACACACCCTAATTTGTCACTAGTTGCTTATTCTAAGTACAACATATCTATTTCTGACATCTGAGGGGTATCTGCATTCATATATCTGTGTGAATATATCTGTTATGTTTCTACTGAAGGAACATGATATTGGCAGCCGGATGAACCCATCCCAATGTTTTTGCAGGAAAAGCGTTTCCACCTAGCCTAAGCCAAAATAACCACTTACTTGAAAAAATGAAAGTAAAAAATGGTATTATGGAAACAATTTGTGTATCAATTTTGGAAACCTCTACTGGTTGCAACTCTTGAAGTGTTTTTGTTGTTATTTTGTTTGGTTTTGTGTTAGGGTTTATTTTTAAGCTCTTCAGGACTCAGCACACTGTTGTGCCAGGGTGGGAAAGAACATAACAAGTGTAGAAGAATGTCCCTGTCATTGAGGAAGTTTTACATTCATCGGGGCTACAGGTTATGCAGCAAAAGTTAAATATTAGAGTAAAATAAATTTCAATGGCAAATGCATGATGTGTATGTGAATAATCTATAAATAAGTCAATGTGTTTTCATTTTTCATTGAAACGCATAATAAGCAAATGTGAAAAGAAAACCTTTCCATATATATGGATTAGGAAGTACCACTCATTGGGCATTGTTACCTGAATGTAACAAATGATCACAATGCTATGGTGTATCACCATTTTCCCTATTTTATAGATCAGGAAACTAAGGAAGAAGTTAAATAACATGATGAAGACCATATGGCTAGAAAGTCACATATGAAAATATAACCTACCAGGGGCTTTGAATGCCAAAGTACTTGGTCTTCTGGTCTTTCTTCTTACTGCTGTTATATGGATAATAATTGCCTAGGTTTTTTGCTCCTGTAACAAACTATCTTATAATTTTATAAAGATGCTAGCTCATTTTATCAGATAAAAACACTTCTAAAATTTATTTGCTAGTCAAAGACAAACCATTTGACTTTCAGAAATGCCTTTTTCTAGGGCAATAATAATAGCATTCCAAATGATTTCAAGCAAATAGCTTAGACATGGAAGAGGAAAAATGGTATAAGCAGATCAATAATTAAATTGTGAAAAATAAAAAAGTGTGTACCTAAGCACAAGCCATCATTTTTTGGCATTAATTCTAAAGTTATTAAAATGTTTTCAAAAGGTTCTTTTTTCCTAGAATCAGAATTACTGCCAAGTAATCATTTGTTCATCCATTAGTCATTTGTTGATGATGGAAAGGAACCATATGTAGTGAGGTTTAATTCTAGTTGAAATTATTTTATGTTTTTGTATAAGGTTATGAATTGACATTTTGAATCTTTCTTATGATTTATTTGTGGAGGAAATTTAGCACAGACTGCTATTAACTCCTCATCAAACATGAGACCATCATGTACTAAAAGTCAACAAATTGGACCCCAAAAGAGCCCATTTTGAAAGATTTATAGCACATGAAAAAAAATATATATATCTAGATTCTAAAACAATTTTATAGAGTGGAATTTAATAGTGATTTTTAAGGAGAAATATTTTAAATGAACGGGTGCAATTAGAATCTAGGCTAAATTGGTTTAGGGCTTAAATTTTAAGTATCTTTTTTTATTATGTTTTTCAATATATACATTAAAGCTGATTTAACTGTCTTTATACAAATAATTTATATGTGCATGTGTATATGCAATCTTGGCATATTGAGTTTCCAGTTCATACAATTCTATTTTAATCTACCGTGAAATGCATTTTTTTCATATAGTTTATCAATGTTTTAATTGTTGGGAAAAGGAAGATTTCTTTGAATACACATTTATGCTGGTTGGCAATTATAATGTTTTTGTATGTGTGTGTGAGTGTCAGTGATGTGTAGTGACGTAAAAGAATCACAGTGAGGGAGTATTTTAAATGTGAAATAAGTTAAGATTTTCCAGTCGTTGAACAGGTAGAGGGAACCAAGAGTAAATTTGTGATTCACTTAGACTGAATTTACTAGTATCTCAGGCATTTTGGACTTACTAGCTATTTCATTCACTCTAAATTACACATTTTTAGTTCACATTTTTCACCTGTGAAATCAGGATACAGCATATAATTGATACTGTTTTATAATTGTTGACCAGAAAGCAGTTGCAATGTAGTTTCCATTACTGGGCATGCCAGGGATTTGTTCAGAGATGTTTGTTTCTACATCAGTTAAGTATAGAGATTGTGCTACTGTAATTGTTAAATTTGACAGTTAAATGTCAAATAATTTAGAGATCATTGGAGAAAGAAATAAGTGTCATTGTTGCTCAAAAACCTCCCATTGATAAGTTAAAGTAAAAAATTGTTAAAATGTGCAGAATTGAAAATGGTTGTAGGTGTTGCCTGTTAGTGGCATGTCACATATTCTTTATCCAACGTTGACATACCTGGCTCTCAGATCTACAGTATATTTACCTATTTGTTCAACCCTAGGGAGATAGAAAATAGTTTCACAATTGCTAACCCATATTCCTATGAGAAACAAATTTACCAAATGGGGCACAGTGTTGCTATACACTACATTCCGTCTTTAGCCTTATAGTTAAAACACTGATTTTAAAACTTAGGTGCAAAGACTACACTTTTAGGGATCATTTCTATAGTATGTTACTAGAGAAGTTTCTCTGAATGTGTAGAGCACCCAAAACCACGAGGAGGCAAAGTGTCCTTTCCTGAGCATTTCCTGAAGACAGTTCTTGGTGTTGCTCCAGCAACTACCATTTGCCCTTGATGAACGTTCTTCTCTTCCGCTTGGGGGAGTAAGAGAAGGAGAGGACGCCATCTGAGTGGTTTCTTAAAAAAGATAAAAAATTAAAAAAATAAAAATAAAACAAAAAACTTAGGTGCAATATATAGATGATGTATTATGGAAATGTGCATTGAAACCTATATCATTTTACTAACCATTGTCACCCAAATAAATTTGATAAAAAAAAAAAGAAGAATGAAACGTGCTTTTAAAAAGTTAGGTCAGCTATTAACTATCTCTTCAGAGAGATTTGAAAATAGAGAAGAGCTCCGTTCCATTGCTGGTTTCAAGATGGAGAAAGTAGAGTGATAGAAGGAATGTAGGTAGATATACATGCTGAAATCAACCGCAGCTGAGAGCCGGCAAGGAAAGGGGACCCAAATTGAGAAAACAACCTAAATGAGGTTAGAAGTAGACTCTTCCCCAAAACTTCCAGCAAAGAAAGCAGCTTTGCTAGCATTTGGATTTCAGCCTGTGAAACTTGGAGCAGAGAAAACCAGCTGAGCCATCCTGGATTTCTGACCTGTGGAACAATGAGATGATAAAGTTGTATTGGTTTAGGCCATTGGGTTTGTGGTAATATTTTATGGCAGAAATATAAAACAAATACAGTATCCTTTCCAATAATTCATAACCTCTATCATGAGAAAAGACCAGACAACAGAAAATACCCAAATCTTCAAAGGTGTCTGTCAAGGACATGAAATACAGGGAAGGACAGAGGAACGGTGGCACTTTGAAGAGGATTACAGTGATGATGGCAACTCGCTGTAATATGAGTTTCTGGATTTGATCAGAAAGAGAAGTGAGAAAGTCATGGAAAACCTGAAATTCAATAAAGTCTGCAGTTTGGCTGATAATATTCTACCAATACTAATTTCTAACTTTTGAGAATTATACTATGGTCACACCATGGGGGAGGAGCCGGGTGAAGTTACATTAAAATGCTCAGCACTACTCCTATAACTCTTTTCTAAGTCCAAAATTGCTTTAAAATAAAAAGAAAATTATGGAATGGGGTGAGCATCTAGAAGGAAATCCTGGAGACAATAGAGGAATAATCTAAGAAATGCTGCTTTTCCAATGTGCATTAGGACAGAAAATGTGTGGGGAAATGCACATTGCCTCTGCTGAGACATAGAGTAGCCATAAATTTAAGAGTGGTTTCATTTTTCTCTAGATCAAAAAAAGTAGTGAAACACCCACTAACCTAAATTATCTTGAATTGTATTTAAATTAATGCATTTCAGCCTTTTAGAGACCATGAAGATGGGTGACAGTAGCGAGTATTCTCATTTAGAAGCTCCTACAGTTTTTGTGTGAGGTTGAAACATAACAAATAAAAAATTGAATGCAAGGTAATATCATGGGTTTTTCTTTTCTTTCTTTCTTCCTTTCTTTCTTTCTTTCTTTCTTTTTAATTAAAATTTATTGGGGCCTTGGTTAGTAAAGTTACATAGGTTTCAAGTGTACAATTCTGTAATACATCATCTATATATCACATTGCGTGCTCACCATGCAGAGTGGGTTTTTTAAAATAACTTGCTAATTCTTGAAAAAGCAGCATGGAAGAACATGAGGAGTTTAATTTCTAGGCTGTATTGCATCCCTTATGTCATGCCAGTCAAACACTTCCTGTTTATTTCATAGCTTTCCCAAATGAAACATTTTAGAATTGGTATTCACTTCAAACACTCTGTGCCCTGAAAATGGTATGTAAATAACCACAAAGCTAAGTAAGTAGGAGAGAAAAAAAAGATATGAAATCTTTGAAATTTAGGGAACTTGATATTCGAAATCAGGTTAGTCAAATGAATCATACTAATTTGGGTTCTTTATCTTGTTGCCAGAAACAAGATACTTTTCAAAAAAACAGGTGTTTTTTGTTTTGGTTTTGGTATTTTTCTAGGTAATAGCTGTTTATGATGTATTCAAGCTATTAAAATTACAGAAATTGAAAGAAAACCACTTCAGAGTCTATTGCACAGAAATAATCACCATTAATATTAAACATTATTTTTTATGCAGATTTTTGTACATGCAACTAGTTGCTTACAAGTTAATATATAAGAATACATATATTTCTATTTAATAAGTGGATTGCCATATCTGCCATTTAAATAAAAGCTCTTATTCTATTTTTTTTCTTTAACAATACACAGGAGTGAAATTTTAGTAATTATTGCCTTATAAATATTCACAAAATAGAATATTTACAAAACTAATATTAAATAGGAAGTACAGTAAATTAACAGATTATAACTTTATATATATTATCAATTTATTTTATTTGTAGCTATCATTGATTAACTTGCTGCATGAAAGGAAGAATAATTTATACTGACTTTCTCTTCTGTCTCCCATGATAAAATTATGTGCTTGAATATGTGGAATTTTCTATCTTCTCTGGTTCTATACTTACATAAGAATAAGTCTTGATATTGAGCATTTTGTACCAAATTTGCCTGGGACTCAGTGTGGTCTATCCATTTGTAGATACCGTTTCTTTTATTTTAAGGATGTTTTCCCCTTATTTTTACACTATCTTTTCTGATTTATTAACCTCTTTATATTTTCTGTTTGTATTTACTATGATCAGTTCAAGCCTACTCTTTGTTAATAATTTGCTTTTCATTTGTCAGTGATGTCTTTTGCATTCCTTGCTGTATCTAGTTTATATTCTTTAATAATGTTATTTTGCTCTTTAATCTATTTCTTTAGTTTCCTATTTCCCCATCATTCAGTTACTTTATCGTCTCATATTTGAGTTCTTATTTACTACATTTATAGTTTCACAAAATTGTTCTACTGCAAACCACTTGTGGTAAATATCTTTCTAGTCCTTGGGATCGGTTTTGTTTTTTCTTTCCTAGCCTTCATCACTCAGTTGGCTTTTGCAGCCCATATTTTCTTTTTTCCTGCTCAAGTATTTTTATGTATCTCTCTAAGAAAAGAAAGAACTTTCAATTTCTATGTACAAGATTAACCACTGGAAAGACTGATTCTCTGTCCCAGATCTGAATACCAAGGGAAATCTTCAGAATTTCCTTTAGAATTTTTTGTTTTAACTATTTATTTAACCCTTCGGAATATTAGTTCCTTAATATTCAAAATTGGCATGTTAAAAGGAAATATCTGGATCAGACCACAATCTGAAAATATCTAGAAAATTCAGTAGATAATCATTGTCACTACTATATTTATTTGAGCTATATGTTATTGCATGAGTAGCCATTCTTTAGAAATAATACTAAATATTAAAGTATAAATTGAAACAAAGAGTAAAATATTCACCCAATAAAGAACACACTATTCTAATTTTTAATGGAAAAGAAATGTGGGTAGTTATGCTACTCTTTGGACTTTTTCATATTGTCAGAAACTTTAAATACAGAATAAATAACTGACATTAGTAGCAAGATTAAAGGAAAGTATGTATTCTATGCTTCACTTTTTTCTTGTCCTCAATACTGTAAATATAAAACACTCTTTAATTTTATAGCAAGAAAATACCTTTAAAAAGTGGAATCTGATTCAGGTATCTCCCTTTTCTCTCATTATATGACACTTATGCATTACCCTGCTAGAGACAACAGTCATTGTTGGCATTTCAAAACGGAACCTTTAATTTTAGTTGTAATAAATATCGCACTTTAAGCCTGGGTTGACTTACAGAAAAATAGCACATAGCATTTTGAAGTATTGCTTTAATTATTTAATCTACAGTGTCTGTTAGATATGAAAACACACCTAAATTGCTCTTTTGGTGAAAATGCCCATCTTTAAAAAATATTTGTCAATAATTTTGGAAGTAGTTTTATTCTTATATTTAAATGGGAGGTTTTTGAATAGTTTCTGGACTGCCAGTGAGTACTGAGAGAGAGTATCCCATGGAGGCTGCTTGCTGAGGCTCTCGCCTTTGTATGCTCAGAGTCCCAGGGAGGGATCTGATTAGACCACTGTTGTATTGCTATTAAATGATGGGAGGATGTGCTTCCTGGAAGTTTAGCATTGTCTGTCCTTGGCTTTATCGCCATGTTTATTGTACCACAAATACTGCCTTATGATCATCTACAACCAGCTGAACTTATGTTTCTGAAAGTAGCTAGTAATTTTCAAAACACGTTCATAGACTTCTTTGTTTTAAGTGATTGTTTTGCTAATCTTATGCTTTCTCTTTTAATTTCAGTTTTACAAATGGCAAACTAGAAATTCAAGCATAGGGGGAGAATTTTGCAGAGTTAATGCTGAAAGGGAGGTTGAATTATTCTTTTTCCCGGATGAGATTTTATCAAATAGATTCCCCTATTCCTTCTAGAGCCAAAGTCTCTGATACAACACTCAGCCTGCAAGAAAGAGCTGACATTGTGAACAGAAAACCACTGAGCTGGACAGCTCAGAGGAATCATCAGCCCAAATGTCCCCCTCGATAGTAGTCAAGTCCACCCTGGGTTACAATTCAGCTGAACTGCTTGTGCAAGTTGTCTGCCTCTGTCTGGAACAATTCATTCTCTTTATGAGAAAGGGAGGAAATTATCTACTGTCTCCAATTTATGTGATTAATTGATCCTAGCCAATATGCGTTAGCATAGTAGGAAAAAGACAGGTTAGAAGGGCCTACCAGAGAGGGCCTCCTGAATATGCTCCCTCAGATTTCACTCAGCAGTTAAACAGTTCTTGACCTGCCACTAAGGCTTTCTTCAAAGGAAGCAGAGTAGAGGGTCAGTAAACATGACGTGGAAAACCTGTTCCAGAACATGTATCACACATTTGTCTTCATTCAAGGTACAAGTTCAGGTTTATTTTCTTATCAGTGCCAGGTCTTCTCAACATCCTTTTTTAAGGAAAGCTATAGAAAAAGAGACTTACTTCCCCCAAAGGAGATTTTGTTCCTGTGTTATTGTTAGTGGTGGTGGAGGTAGTTTTATTTCTAAATATAGGAGTTGCTCTATCTGTTTGATCATAGCTATCTATAACAATAGAAACAACATTAGTCAACCAAAGATTAGCTATAGTCATAGAGGGTAAAAATCGGTATTTGTTTTGTTTAGCCTATCACAAGGTTTCCCTGAGTGTTGTTTATTTCCAAGGGAATGGTAGGAAGCTGTGATGAGCAGACTTGAGTCACTGTATGGATTCAAAGGGGGCATAACATTAAATTTAAATTTAATCCAATCTGACATTATTTGTATTACCCACTGTATCCTAAAGACCTTTCTAATTGCAAACCTTGATTCATTCATGGAATCTGTCCAGTTGACACTGATATTAATGGTTAATACTGCTGAATTCCTCCCAGGACTTCCAAAATGTTTGTGCATGGTCAGACCTTCAGAGGCTCCACTTCCTTGGTTGTACAGTGAAGCAATCCTCCTTAGCTTGATATAAGAAGCCCATCCCTGTTCTCACCACAAGGAATTAGTCATTCATGCTGACTCCTCAGTATGACACACGGGGCCTCTTCAACTCTGGTAGTGTTATTGAAACTTCAGCTGTAAAAGTTAAATTCCTCAAATCAAATGGCTTGCTTATTCCCTTCCTTTTCCCTCACACCATGGGTTTTATGGGATTGTCTTTCAAAACAATGATCCTCTTTTGATGAGGTATGTTGGGAAGTAGATCTAAATACAAAACTACTGAACCCCTGGTCATCCTAAATTCTATTTTTACTGAAAGTAACTTGAAAAAAAATTCAGTATCCTCATTGTTGAGATATACAACTTTCTGCTTAGAAAGGGGGATTTACTAACCTTGCTGGTTACTATTATGTGAATGGGTATATTATTATTTGCCTGGCAAATTACAGACCATTTCTTTTTAGTCCTCAGTAATAGCAAAATTATATTTAGTACTTACATTCCTTTTGTCAAGATTTATGCACATTTGTTAGAGGCCTAGTCTTAATTTACTTTAGTCTTTTTCATTTTCATAGTATCTGTATCTGTTCATTGATATCTCAGGGAATCTGAATTCTAGCACCATAATAAATCTTTCTCTATATAGATGCATATTTTTGAATGGTAACATTATTTTTCAAGGTATTACTCTGATCAAGTTGTCTTACAAGTTTAAAGATAGTTAAATGTAGTTGATGGGAGAATTCTTAGCATCACTTTAAAGTAGATATCTGATATCTCATGACAGATTTCATTTCTTTCTGTTCTTGATTCTGTGTTTCCCTGAAATATTAATAAGCACTCCAGGATACAGAGAAGAAGGCAATTGAATCAGCTTAATAGGCAACTTCCTTTTGATAGAGGCTCACCACCTACTGCTTATAGATATAGTACACGGAGACTGAAACAGCTCTGTTTTTTTCAATGCTTCGCATCAAGATCTAAAACTAAATAAACAACTCTCTAATTTCATATCATGAAAGTAGTAAACATTTATTGCTTTCACAATTTATGTGTACAGTAGCCCCCCCCCCCGTATATGTGGTTTCAATTTTCATGGTTTCAATGACCCGTGTTCAACCATAGTCCCAAAATATTAAATGGAAAATTACAGAAAAAACCCAATTCACATAAATAGCATGCTGTTCTAAGTCCCATGATGAAATCTTGTGCCATCCTGCTTCAGTCTGCCAAGAAGTGAATCGCCCCTTTGTCCAGCATATTCACACTATATGCTATCCGCCTTTGTCACCAGCCTCCTCAGTTATCGGATCAATAATTGCAGTATCACAGTGTTTGTTTTCAAGTAACCCTTATTTTACAGAATAATGGCCCCCGAAGCTTGAGAATAGTGATACTGGCAACTTGGATATGTCACAAAGAAGCTATAAAGTGCTACCTTTAAGTGAAAAAGTATGTATGTGTATGAATAAATATAAAATATAGGGTTTGGCCTATCCACAGTTTCAGGCATCCACTGGGGATCTTGGAATGTATGCCTTGCAGTTGGCTGGGGTGCGGTGGGGGAGGGCGAATGTATAAAACATCATTGGTGTTCTTATGCTAATTCACTTATTACATATTTGCAATAAAGAGGATGTAAGATTGTAGCTCGTGATTAGAAATTACTATGACAGCTGAATACACTGAGAGATGGATTTCACAAGCCCCTTCTAATTTTTTCACTACTCTGTGTGTGTTTCGTGTATGGAAATTTTAAAACATTAAGCTGCTTCAACTTAGCAGCCTAACATTCATAGGAAATAAGCTAATAAAATAAGTGTTTTAACATATATATTTGTCTCTCTATATAATTCTATATTTAATATATTTCTATATTAAGCATAGAAACTTAATCAAGTAAATTAAGAGCAGTACTATATCTATTATTGAAACAAATGTGATAATTAGACCAAAGGAAGTAGGCAGTGGAAGAAAAGTATAATTCAATATGAGACAATCAGACAATTTTAGATGTGGCGCTATTTATCAATTAATTCTCTATGTAAATAAACTGACAAATAAAGAGACATAGGGGCAATAAAATGAGGTTTTTGGCTAAAACAAGTTTCTTCACAATTAGCATTATAACTCTTAATATACTTTATTTTGGTGTAAATGGTTCCATATGATTATGATTTGAAAAACGGAATGGATGTACACTTGAAGACTATGTAATTTTACTAACCACTGTCACCCCAATAGATTTAATAAATGAAAAAAAAGAAAAATGGAATAGGTGAAGTAAAATACAGATTTGCATGACTTTTGTTGGTGAGATCATGATCAAAGAAAATATTTGTTAAGGGGTCACGTAATGATAACTTTGGGGTTTCTCTTTGCAATAGAAAAGCACAGAAGTAAGATGGTGCCAAAAAAGTAAAGGCAAGCTCCTTGCCATTTTAGGTATGTTTTTAAAAGGTAGCCAACTGGGTAGCAAATTTCTTCACCTTTGCTCTCAGCAATTTATGTTGTTGAAAATAGAAACTTATAAAAGATTCAAACATATTTCTTGTGCGAAGGGCACACATAGCCACATTGAGAAAGGCTGTTGCCAAAGAAATGGCAGTTTGTAGCAAAATTTAAAAGTAAGGTGTTACTGAGGCGGGGTAGGTAGCCTAGGAAATTGACAATCCCTGATGGGATACAACATGATGTGCCTCGCTGGTTAAACAAGTAAAAAGGGACTGTAACCAGCACCTGCAGCTGGAGAAAAATGAGAACCAGTTTCATCCAGCAAGAATAATCCCCTTGACCAGGACCTGACCTTTGGCTAATTTTCATATCATCATAATCTCATTTACATTCTGATACTATGACTCCCATCATGCATCTGACTCTGTGACAGCTCTGGAGGAACCAAATAAGGAAGAAAAATCAGATAACTGAGGATCCCACCTACTGGGAGTCACCTGAGGAGCCACATCAATGGGATGTCACCAATTCCTGCCCCTGGGAGGTATAAATAACCCTGGTCAGGACTTCCTCCAACACACAACTCTGAGTTCTCCCTCACTTCCCTTTCAAGTGTGTACTTTTCCTTCCAACAAACTCCCTGCACTTTGCTACATCTGTCTCACTCTTGAATTTTTTCTTGAGTGGAAACAAGAACCTGATCACTGCTGCTCTGGGTTGAGTCCTCTCTTGGACATCCCTGTGAGCCTTCGGTGACATCTTGGGTTGAATTATGTCCCACCAAAATTTAGGCATTGAGATCCTAACCCCCAGTGCC
This sequence comes from Hipposideros armiger, assembly GCF_001890085.2. NCBI lineage: Eukaryota > Metazoa > Chordata > Mammalia > Chiroptera > Hipposideridae > Hipposideros > Hipposideros armiger. The sequence continues at coordinate 256,751 of NW_017731939.1, forward strand.
TCAGAACCTTACCTTATTTAGAAATAGGGTTATTGCAGATGTAAATAGTTAAAAAATAGCTCATGCTGGATTGAGGTGAGCCCGTAATCCAATATGACTGGTGTTCTTATAAAAAGGGGAAATTTGGACACAGAGATAGACATGTTGAGAAGGAAGATGATGTAAATTGGGAAAAAATGGCCATCTTGAAGGCAAGTGACAGGCTTAAAAGAGATCTTTTCTCATGCCTTCAAAGGAAGAAACCCTGCTGACATTTTTTTTTTCTTTTAGCTGAGCCATCCTGCCACCTGTTGGCAGCTAAGCAGCAGCTCAGCTCAGGCCGGGCATCGAACTGCTGTTGCTCAGAGCTCACACTCTTGAATGAGCTCTTAACCAACCTAGCCACTTGGCCAGCCCCCTGCTGAAATTTTGATTACAGACTTCTAGTCTCCAAAACTGAGAAAATAAATTTCTGTTCTTTAAGACACTTAATTTGTAGTACTTTGTTGTAGTTTTTTTAATTTACACATCAAAATTATTTTAAGAATTAAATAAATACGAGTTTTTACTGAAGAATAAATATCACTTTACCTGGTATTGGTCTCCAAAAACTATTCTCAGTTTTAGCACAGGTCTGGTTTTTGTTTGTTTTGTTTTGTTTGGAGGAGGTGGGACATTTTCTTATTCTTTTTATCCCTACCACAGATTTCTATTTATTTTCTGGTGAATATTCAATATTTAAGTAAAGGCCCTATTAAAGCCACTTGCAATGAGATTTTTTTTTTAAATATCAGTTTCTTGCCTCATCTACAAAGAGTCAAACTATTCCTAATGAACATGACAATTAATGCATACGATGGCTACAGGTTTGTGCCATATAAGACACAGAACTTCTCTGGCTTTGATATTTACAATTCTTTGACATTGATGCTGTTTGAACTTTAAATAAAATAATTGTTGGCCAGTTTCTACAAGTTACAGAAGATTTAGGAAACTTGGCTCATTTTGCTATTTCAAGGACATTTCAAATAGAATACTGCACAACTAACCCAATTGATCAAGGTCAAAGAAGCAAGTTAACCAGTTTGATCTATTTCCTTTAAACATTCTTTCTGTTGTAATGCTACATGTTTATCTCCAATTTTCAACAAAACAAATAGCAGAGCTCTCTAATCATATAGGCAAAAGGCTAAAGCACAGTGGGACTGCCCTCAGTTGTCAATGAATAACTCTCTGGGTTTTTTTTTTGTTTGTTTGTTTGTTTTATTTATCCTATAATGTCATTCTGAGCATTGTTATACTTGAGTTTATGACAAACTGTACTTTATAAAAACTGAATTTTCAAGTGACTGAAGCACTATTCCATATTAAATATCTCTAAGTGCTTCTACATTTGTATATCAAAAAATAGATGTCCCACCACTCATTGTCCTTGGCTCTGCTATATGGAAAATAAACTATGTGATTTATAAAACAAGGTTTTAACCAACACAGTTCTTGATAGTCATTTTAGGATAAAAACTTACTAGTGAAAAATCATATAGAAAACCATTATTTTCCAACCAAGTCAATTTCAGTTGAAACTTGGTATTTGGCCATAAGTGTTGCTCATATACCTAGTTATTCACCTGTGTAATTTGTTTAGAAATAAAATTTTAACTACCATATTAAACAGTTTTATTGCTTTGTTCTTAAGAAAAACTATAACAGAGTCTGGGTTCTATCAGAATTAATATTGCCTAGAAAGGAAAGTCACTACTGCTGCAATAGCTAACCTGTGTTTTACATGTGTCAAATAATTTAATCCAAACTATGACCCTCTGAGAGAAAATACCATTAGTAAGTTATTTTACATGTGTCAAATAATTTAATCCAAACTACGGCCTCTCACAGAAAATACCAGTTTTTACAGATGCAGAAACTGAAGCATGGCCAAGTGAGTTGAAGAGACAAGTAATTAAAAGAAAGTGTGATATATGGGGCAGCTGAGTGGCTCAGTTGGTTAAGAGCTTGCTCAACAGTGCGAGCTCTGAGCAACAGGGTCACAAGTTCAACTCCCACATGGGCCTGAGCTGAGTTGCCACTGAGCTGCCAACAGGTGGCAGGATGGCTCAGCTAAACAAAAACAAAAACAACAAAAAATAGAAAGTGTGATCGAGTATAAATAAATAAATACTATTCTTTGATCATGCTGGGGACAGAAATCAATTTGATCTAAGAAGGAAGAAATAAATTCCTGGGGTTGATAATTTTGAGCTAAGCTTTGACTTAAAAGTAGGAACTTTACAAGGGAAAAAGAATTTGCCAGAGTGGAAGAATACAGGATGATCAAGAATAGCTCATCTGTTCTGTTTGTGTCAAGACTTTTTTAGTGGAAAAGAGCAAAAACCCACTAAAGCTAGCTCTAGAAATAGGGGGAGGTTTATTTGAAAAAGTCACAAAAATCTTAGTGAAAATAGCATCCAGAAAGCATCATGAATCAGGGCAGCCTGTCCATATTTCTCTGAGTGTCCTCAGTGAGAAACTTCTTGTTCTAAGCCAGCATCTCTTCCTGTTTCTCTCTTCTGACTGACTTCCTCCTCTGTTATTTCTCTGTAGATACATAGCTGATGGCTTTCCAGTCCCAGAACCTATCTGATTTCCTAGCTGAGTTCTTCATGGATTACTCTACTTATTTGTTATTTTTATTTTTTTAAAAGATTTTATTGGGGAACTGGGGAAGGGGAACAATGTTGGGGAATTGGGGAAGGGAAATAACCAAGTTGTTGTCCTTTAATCTTAGTTGTGGAGGGTGAAGCTAGCTCAGCTTCAAGTCTAGTCACCATTGGCTGCCTGTCGGCAGCTCAGGGAAGCTCAGCTCAAGGTGCTGTGTTCAATCTTAGTTGCAGGTGGGTGTAGCCCACCATCCCATGCGGGAGTCGAACCAGAAACCTTGTTGTTAGGAGCACGTGCTCTCACCAGCTGAACTACAGCAGCTCAGCTCAGACGCAGCTCACTGGCCCATGTGGGAATTGAACTGGCGACCCTGTGCTCAGGGCTCACGCTCTTAACCAACTGAACCACTTGACTGGCCCCCTACTCTACTTATTTTTGAATGTACAAATTTTAAGTTGTCAGTAGGGAAATCTGATTGACCTAGCTCATCTTTTCAGCTATAACCAGAAGAGTGAGTTATAACCCACTCTACTGTCAAGGTCTATAAGACATTCATTAACTGAATCTAGTGAGTAATAATATGGGAATATGGGATAGCAGTTGGCTCAATATGGCAGGCATACATCTTTTGATAGTAGATAAAGTAGGATTATGGAGGGCCTTCTTTGTCATGCAACTGACATTGATCTGTGATCTGTAGCAATTGGGAATCTTTAATTTTTTAAAACTTTGGAGCTTCATGGTTATGCTAGTTCTTTAAAAGTAATATTTCTGGATATGTAAAGAATAAGTCAAGATACAGGGAGATAGCTGGGAACAGTTGTGATGATCCAGGCTAGTGATGAGGAATAACTAAACTAAACATGACAGGCACCAATCCCTAACATTGAGGACAAATGTTTCAAGAATGTCTTCTTGTTTCTTAAATATTATAGAGGATGAAATGTTTCTTTACTATGTAAAAAAATGACTCAAGACGAATGAAAACAAACAAAAATATGAAGAACAAGGGAAAAATGTAAACCAGAATGCAGACATTGGTGAATGGAAAAACAAAAGAAAAAAGAGTAAAGGTATAATTGTAGAATTTTGATATCAGCTATATCATTTTAAATAAGGAGATAGAAGGGACTCCTATCTTTAAAAAAATAATGGAATGTTTTATCCTACATAATAACAAAACCATTTGCAGGCATGAGCAGATGCAAGCAACCTAGACAGAAGACAGTAGTATGAGTTGGTTGTTCTCTGTCCATTGGAAGATATTCAGGAATGGGCTAATTTGGGAAAATAGTCCTTAATTGTCAAAACTCTCCAAGATGGATGCATTAAAGAGAAAAAAGTGAATTATAACAATAACAACAATAATAAAATTTGACCACCTATTAAACACCACCACATATCAGGTATTATACTAAGTACTGTATTCAGGTTATTACATTTAATCTTCACAACACCTGCAAGATACATATGATATTATAACCATTTTATAGATAAGGGTATTAAGGTTCAAAGAAGTTAATACTCAAGTTATTAACCATTTCGGTAAGAAGAACAGAGAGGTCTTAAGCCTATAGTCTTTATGTTGCCTTATAAGGCCTCCCTGGGCTACTGTTGAGAGTTGAAAAGCAACAGGAGAAAATAGAATTATGTAATTCTTAAATTTAAAATACTTAAAGGAGAGGCTGTTAGATATAGGCAGACATAATCTCCATAATATAAGACTAAGAAACAACATTTAAGATGGCATAGTTTTAGATTTCTGAAAACATATCTGGGGGGGGGAGGCGGAGAATGAGGATTTCTAAAAATTGGGAGTACTTCTTTTTATTACAAATTATCCAAATAATGAAATAAAATGTATAAGATCAACTGAATAAATCAAGTATATGTGGATATTAAATGAGCACAGATTTGAAGGAATTGCATGAATGCTTGAACAAATTGCTTAGAGAATATAGATGTAAAAGTGACATTTCTAGTGTCAGGAATACTAAATGACAGACTGTGCTAAAAGCCTGTGAAAAGGATTTTTTTAAAAGGGTGATATATGTGTTTTAACTGTTGAGAGCAAGAAGACAGAGAAGCAGAGAATTATATCACTTGAAGAGCTAATATTAACAAAATAGTAAATGAAATAGCACCCTTAAAACAGAAACTTAATCTCCAATCTAAAAGTGTTTAAGAAAAAAATAGGCTTAAGAAGGCATGACACCACTGAGGATATAAGAAGAAACCACATAACTGTTTTTGAGTTTGTTTTTTGTTTTTTTTTTTGAAATTAGTAAAAGAACTTTAATATGTGCTTGCATAGCAACTCATTGTTAAAAACTATGAAGGAGAAAATCGTGTTTTTACTTATTACAGAAATAAGAGAACATTCTAGAAGCTATAAAGGCAAATCTCATATACCTCTGAGATTATTAAATAGATGATTATTAAATAATTTATAAACATTGACAAAGGAGAATGATGCTTACTCAAAGTCACCATAGGTCTACCAATAAAATTTCACCAGAAATCAAATTTATTATATTTTTCAACATACTTCATTCAATGGGTTGTAGCTGTTTGTTCTTTCTGCTGCATTTGTTTCTATTTCTACTCTTATAAAAGAACCCTGATTTTCTTTGGTGGAACCATTCCCACTTCACTCTTGGTTCATTGTCCAGGCTTTGCCAGTCAGAGAATTCCACCTCTCAGGCAAGTTGATTGGATCAGCCAGACAATAAGCAGAAGTCTGGGACTTTCATGGAACCATTTGGAAAAAGGCAGGCCCCTTCCTCTGGCACTGTTAAACTAGAGGAACATGAGTTTGTGAATTTTGATGGCCATTTGGTATCATGAGGGGATACTTAACTAAGAATATAGCCAACCATACAGAACTTCTAAGCCAAGAGACAGAATTTAGCAACATGGTGTGGTTATTTGGAATTTTCAGTTAAATGAAACATAACATGTTTGTTTATGTCACTTTGACTTAGTTGGAACTGAAAAGAGTTATAATTCTGATTGGTCTGTGGAAGTAGAGTGTTACAGTTGGAAGGCTTAAAGTATAAATTAAGGTTAGCTGCTAAAGAATACAGGATGACGATTCCCCGTGACCTTGGCTGAGAGGTAACTCATACCTGTTATACAGTGGGAAAAATTACTTATATTGCCATGTTCATGCCAATTCTTTTGGTTCTCAGAATTTTAATCCTCTGAGGCTAGGGATTTTGGAAATTCTGTAGAGAAATAGCAGTGTTTTAGAATGTGTCAACTATTTTTTGTGGCTTTCAGTAAGTTCCCCCAAGAAATAGACTAGCTTCTTGTAAACAGACTGTCTGCAAACAGAGAAGGAGTAAATACAACCTAGTGAAGAGAAGCCATTTGTGCCTGCAGCCAGTGACACAAGGTGGCTGAGAATCTGGTAATCCTCAATATGATAAGACTGTAAATCTTAATACCTTGCCCTAAGCTAGAGTTCATGGTGGAAAAGCCAGCAAAGAAGGTACAAACAAAACAGATAACATTTTGTAAAATCCTGGAGAAACCACTGTGCTAAGTTATCCAATTTCTAACTGGTAAATCTAAAAATTATTGCCACTGTAGAGTACAATCCTTTGGGAATCATCTTACAGGAAAGGACTCTATTAGTTCCATTGTCACAGAACAGTAGCCAAGATGGAAGCCATCATACCTAGTGCTAGGTTGATGGCAGAGCACCAAAGCTTCTTTCAAAAAAGAAAGAATTCCCAGTCAATGGTCTGAATTCCAGAATAGTGAGTGGACTAAATCTCTGCTTTTGGTTATTAGTCCATGGTTTTAGTTCCCCAGTATATAATGTGTGTGTTGAGGTGGTTAAAATTTATCATCTAACCATAGGCTTCTTGACCAGAAGGAACTTTGTGTAGTAAAGACCAAGAGGCGTGCTTGACATTCAGAAATCCTGAATAATGAACCAATTTAATTCTGAGTGATGAACCTTGTCTCTCAGTGTCTTTCATTACTTAAGAGAGTTTTTATTGGATGCATCAAAGGTTTAAATTCTCTGTCATAAGGGAAGTAATTAAAGAATTAACAATAAATTACCTCTCTTTTTGTAGCGATGGACATCTAGTCCTACAAAATCTCTTCTCTAAGCACAGGCATAATCTCTGTTTACTGCCCTAAGTGGCCTGCAAAACAAAAATGACTTGGGTTATAGAATTATTCGTGTAGTTCAGGGGTCAGCAAACTGCGGCTTGCAAGCAACATGTGGCTCTTTGAATATGTTCCATCTCAAAAGTTTGCTGACCCCTGGAAGAGCAAGTCCTGTCCCTCGCAACAATTTAAAAATTATTCAAGAGCCATTAATATATTTTTACATAATCACCATTATGTGAATAATATCCTTTAAAAATTTTATAAATGAAAATATGATAGTTTTGTTTTCATTTTCAATTTTACTTCAGAGACTGTGGCTCATGAGCTGTAGTTTGCTGACCCCTGATATAATTGAAAAAAATTCCATCTTAAAACAGATGATTAAATGCAGGTAAATTATACATGTTTAGCATTATAGTTAACAGGGGATAAAGGTACTGTGAAAAAATATAATTTTTCCCAGACTCTTTGTATCAAACATTTTGGTCTCAATACATTTAAATAACTAAATTTTAGTCTCCCTCAAAAATAAGAGGCTGCTCTATTTGGAAATAAATACTCATGTGCTACCACTGTAGGTGACTAAAATCTAAGAGAAACATCGATATTTTATCTAAGATAAAGGAATTAGGATTCAAAAGCATCCATATATTAATATTTTATTGTCTGTGTGTAATTTTCAAAAATTTAAAACATTCTTTTAGACATACAAAATGAAGTTTTAACACAATTACTTAATTCATTGAAAGACTTAGTAAAACAGCAAACCTGGTCCAAATGAGAATTAGAGGAATAAGGATTATATAGTCTTCCAAAAACAGTATTAAAAATGAGATCGCTAAGCTAAATACACATATGGTTAACGTCCTACAGGGTGATATAACCATAACCTTTGGATTTTATCTTTTTTACTAAACAGAAATGTGCAAATTAACATGTAAATTCACAGACTCTATACCCTTAATTAATAGAAAATAACAATGTCCACTGACCAATCTCCTGTTTACATAAAGTTTTAATGTAGCACAGCCATACCCATTAATTTACGCATTTTTCTGGCTGATTTGAGTAGTTGTGACATAGACTATATGGCCTACAAAACCTAAACTACTTTAAGAAAAAGTTTGCCTATCCTTGCCTTCAGAAATTAAATGATAAATCAAATAATAGTAATATGTTTATTAATAGTACCCTATTTTGATAATTTTAAAACAGTGGTCTTGATGACAAAATGGTAGTTCTTTTTATGTGTAGGTCTTATTTACATAGGGTTAGCAAGAATTGCTAACTGACTATATAAGCCTTCTTAAGCACAGTGTCAAGTAACTTCTAAGGCTGGATAATTTAGTTCTTTCAAGAAATTTCATTTAAAAATCTCATGTACTTTTAAAAGCCTATATAAGTTGTTTTTCTATCCCAAGGCTGAAAAAAATTCTCCCTAGATTTCTCTGGCAATATCTGTAGATTTGGGAAACCTCTTCTTGAAGTCCACCAGATTTTCTAAAATTCCTGGCCTGCCAGGGAGTTACCTTCCTCTCCACCTGGGAGGCTGGGGCCCTGGAAGTTGGGTGCCAAGCTTATTTCCTTGGAGAGAATGGAAGGTGTTGACTCCGTATGTAAAATACAATCCTTTTTCATTAATGATGGGTTTGTTGTTATTAAGTTGATTTATTAGCAAACATGACACTCCAGGTGGTCCTGATTGTTGCATAATCAATTTGATCTTTATAGTATGGAGGAGGATTCATGTTTATTATACTTATGTAAATTACAATATTATCATGAAAAATAAAAAGAACTAAGCAAAGTGATTGTTGCCCAAATCACTTTTCATTAGAATAAAATTACTCCTTTCCTTGAAAAACAAAAAGATATCTCATTATTTTGTGTACACAGTTGTGTATCTTTGCCATTGTTATTTCCAGTATATACTTAGTCACCCATATTAATTATAACTTTACCAAAATTAACTAGATTAACCACTCGCTCATGTTAATTTCACCTTTTAGCCAAATTAACTACTGTTTCACAGAGAACACTGGGAGTTAGGTAACTGGAAATTGCCCATTATACACAGCATTTTAGCAAAGCAAAAAGCACATAAACATACCTAATGATCACCCACATCATTTTTTCACCAAAGATAAGCACTCTGTAACATATAAAACTAAGAAGCACAACTTTATATCTTCTAAAACCGTACTTTGTGAGCAATGTTTCAGAAATTTATCTTATTTAGGCAATATTAGATCTGCAAAGATTACCTATGAATGAACTCAATTGAATATTATCCAAAGTTTTAAAATTAAGGAAGAATCTTGAAAATTATGTTCAAGCTGACATACTACTGAGCAAAATTATTAAAATATTTTCAAAATACACTTTAATTTAGTGGGAACTATAGTTATACATTTTTTCAAAAGTCCTAGACATGATGTAAGAGTAACAGTAGCTCATCCGATAAGCAGTGTAAGTTTAGGAAGTTCAGAATACCTAGTTCTCTTAGGAAAAAAAAATGCTTGTATTATATATTCCAAACTGAGAGAAATCAGAGAAAACATATTTAGCTGGCTTGTTTTTAAATCAAATTTTCAAACCATCTGGTTGATCTAAGGATTCATGTTGACTGACTGAATTTACATTCTTATATAAAACTGCTGCTGATAGCAGTTTCTATAAGAGGAATTTTTAAAAGGCTAGCACATTTACAGTATTAAAAGTTTCATTAAAAAATATTCCTGACAGTTGGGGAGCATATTATACTTATGTAAATGCGTTAATCTCTCCAAATTAGTCATAACAGAGCTGTTTAAGAGATTTTATAACTGTATTAATATCCTTCAGGGATAGGAAAATATTTCACATTTACTCAATAAAAGGTGAATGCTTTTCTAGTTCTTCAATCTCAGCGATGGGTCAAAACAGAAGAAGCAAAAAACCTCAGAATCCAGGTGTCAAAGGGCCATCCTCCTTTTTAATAGTCAACAAATATGTTCCTTACTGACATGAGCTCATAATAAACCAAAAAGCCAAGAAGAGAAAAAATATGTAGCAAAACATTTTTGATTTTTGACTGACAGAAAGCAAATTCACATCAGGGTATAAAACATGATTCACAATCATTGCTTCCACCAATGGGGGATAATTTATTGATCATGTTCAATCCTAACCCAAAATTAAAGTTGACCAAGAACCATAAACCTGAACCTGGGAGGGGAGGAGAAAAGAAGGGAGGGTAGAGGAATCAGCAAAGATAAAGTTCTATTGTTTCATTTGGGGGTGGGGGGTTGCAGGGATAAGCATTTTTGAACATAAATAGTTCATAAGATGCACTTTTCAGTTACATAGTTCTATTGGCTCCTACAACTTAATTCCCTTAGGCATACTAAAGGAACATCCATAAGTTTCAAAATATAATTTTCAGAGAGCTGAAAAAGATTTTTTCATGCGATTTTAAAATGAATGTATGCCAAAGCTATTTGTTTTATGAACAAAAGAACAATGACATGCCAAATCTGGTTCAAAGGAGATTCTGAGAAACTGAATAACTATAGGCGTTAAAATATTATGACAAAATTGATAAATATAGATCTGGTTAATGCTCTACAAGTCAATCATACTATAAACTTTGGAGTTATCATTCTTACCTAACAAACACCTCTGAATTCACATGGAATTTCACAGTGCCTGGGCTCCAATTGTATAATAGCTAAGCCAAGCACAGGCGAATTTGTCTTCTAGAATAATCCTCAGGTCAGCTTGTCAAACATCACCCCAGCATGACATTGACAGGTCATAACCACATCCTATTATTTCTAAATTTTGATTAACTTTTTCTTAGCATCTAAGAGATAAGGCCCTCTGCTGGTGCTGAAATGTAACAGTGAACAAAACACGTCTTTGTCTTTATGGAAATTGCAATTGTTGGGGAAATCTGACTGAACAAGCAAACATAACATTGGTAAGTGTAAGTGGTACAGAGAGGTTCCTAAGATAGGAAATAATGGGGGTAAGGAGGAAGGAGGTGGTTACTTTCTATAAGGTGGTCAGGAAAGAGCTTTTTTTTTTTTTTAAGCTGCGCCATCCTGCCACCTGTTGGCTGCTCAGCTTGGGCCAGGAACTGAACTGCTGTTGTTTAGTGCTTAAACTCTTGAGCAAGCTCTTAACCAACTGAGCCACTCGGCCGGCCCTGGAAAGAGCTTTTTGAGGGAGTAACATAAGGATAAGAAATTTTCGGTGAAGATGAGGGAAAAGCATTCAAGATGTAGGGGAGACATGTGCAATGAATCTGAAAAAGGAAAGTATTTGGCATAGTCAAGAAACTAACAAGACGTGATTTTAAAGTGGGACAAGTAAAATTGTGTCTGATTAAAAAAAATAAACTCAAAATATAGGATACAAAAGGTTCATATTTACCATAATTTTACATAGAAAGGATGTAAGAACTGTAGTGGATCATAATAAGCTCAGTGTGGTAAAGTGGCCAAACAAACTCATGTAACCAGGTTGTATCTAAAATACATATTTTCTATGAAGAAAGGAAATAATTAAATTCTTATAATTGAGCTAATGGATAAACTGCAGAAGAGTATAAATATGAAATAAGACATTGATAGTAACTATCATATTGGAAACGCTAGAAGTAATTGTAACTATAATACATAGAACACATTGTAGAGATGAAACAGTTATCACTGGGGAAAAGTACTGGGATGTAGGAGTATAATTAGGTTGATTTTTGTTTAGCTTTAAAGTGCAGAATTAAGCCTGGTGAATGGAGGTTATAGGGAAGCTCACTGTAAAGATGAGTTTCATTAAAAATAAAACTCTATCTTTTGTTTATTGTAGTAAGTTGATTATTACCAGTTTTCCCATTGAAGCATGTCTTTTCTTGGGGAGGAATGTAAGGATAACATCCATTTCTGAATTTGTCAGACCATTATTTCAGGTCCATTAAATTTCTTGAACATATTCCTCTGTTTCTGAACCTGCTGCCTTATCACTGCCCATGGTGTCCTCCTCCTCCTGCCCATCACGGCTAAGAAACTGACAGCTGCGTGGTGTTTCTAGCCATGAAGCATTGTGCATATATTTTTTTCTTCAATCTAAAACAGAAAGAATGGGGCTGGCTAAGTGGCTCGTTGGTTAAGAGTTGACTTGGGAGTGCGAACTCTGAGCAGCAGGGCTGCCGGTTCGGATCCCACATGAGGCCAGTGATGCTGCGCCCTCTACAGCTAAGATGGTGAAAAACAGTTCAACCTCGAGCTGGGCTGCCGTGAGTGGCAAGCAGCTGGCATGAGCTTTGGTGAGCTGCCGTGAACGGCCGTCCAATGGCTGGCAACCGATCTGCCTCAGCCGGGAAGAGCGCAATGATGATACCAACATGGGCCAATAAAGCGACATCCTCCACAACTAGACTGAAGAACAAAAAGACAGCAACTTGTCTGTACCTCTTCCCCAATTCCTCAACGCTGTTCTCTCCCCCAATTCCCCAATAAAATCTTTAAAAAAAAATAAAGAATGATTGCGCTTTTCCAATAGTTATCTAATATTATAATGGGAAAGGATATTAATCCTTTTCTTAAATAGACTATTTTTAGAGCCATTTTAGATTCAAAGCAAAATTGAGCAGAAGGTACAGAGATTTCTCATAAAACCCCTGCCCTCATTCATGCACAGCCTCCCCGTTACCAGCATTGCACATCAGAGAGATACATTTGTTGTCACTGATGAATCTGCACTGACACATCATTATCATGCAGAATCTATGGTTGACATTAGGTTCACTCTTGGTGTCGCACATTCCATGGGTTTGAACAAATGGATAATGACATGTATCCACCACTATAGTATTACACAGAATAATTTCACTGCCCTAAAAATCCTCTGTGCTTGACTTCTTTGTTTTTTCCCCTCCCTCCTAACCTCTGGCAGCCATTGAGCTTTTTACTGTCTCCATAGTTTTGCTTTTTCAAGAATATCATATAGTTGGAATCATATAGCACGTAGTTTTTTCTGATTGGCTTCTTTCAATTAGTAATATGCACTTAAGCTTCCTATGTGTCTTTTCAATGGCTTGATAGACCATTTCTTTATAGTGCTGAATAATATTCCATTATCCAGATGTACCACAGTTTACTTATCCATTCACCTACTAAAGGGCATCTTGGTTGCTTCCAAATTTTGGCAAGTATGAATAAGACTGTTATAAACATCCATGTGCAGGGTTTTGAATGGAAATAAGTTTTTAGCCTTTTGGGGTAAATACCAAAGAACACGATTGCTGTATCCTATGGTGAGAATGTTTGGTCTTGTAAGGAACAGCCCAACTCTCTTCCAAAATGGCTGTACTATTTTGCATTCCAACTGATAATGAATAAGAGTCCCTGTTGCCAACATTTGGTGTTGTCAGTGCTTTGGATTTTGGCCACTCTAATAGGTGTGTAGTGTTATCTCATTGGTGTTTTAACCTGGATGACATGATATAGAGCATCTGTCATGTACTTATTTGCCATAGCCAAATCTTTGATGAGGTGTCTGTTAAAATCTTTGACCCGTTTTTTAACCAGGTTGTTTTCTTTTCTTTTAAATAACATTATATTTAGGTTTATAATATGTTTTGATATACATATACATAATGAAATTACTACTGTAATCAAGCTAATTATCATATCCATCTCCTCACACAGTTATCTTTTTGTGATAAGAGCACACAAAATCTACTCTTTCAGCAAATTTCAGGTATACAATACAATATTATTAACTATAATCATCACAATGTACATTGGATCTCTAGAACTTATCCTACATAATGACATCTTTGTATCCTTTGAACATCTCTCCATATCTCCCACTTCCCTGCTCCTAGTAACCATGGTTCTACTCTATGTGTCAATGAATTTGACTTTTTTAGATTCCAAGTGCAGGTGAGCTCATGCAGTAGTATTTTTCTTAATGTGTCTGGCTTTTTTCACTTAGCATTATGTCCTCTGTGTTCATCAGTGTTGTCACAAATGTCAAGAACTCCTTTTTAAAGGCTGGATAATATTTCCCTGTTGTGTATGTGGGTATGCGTGAGTGATTAGTTTCTTTATCCATTCATCCATAGAGTGACACTTAAGTTGTTTTACATGTTGGCTATTGTGAATAATTCTGTAGTGAACATGATCAAGTTGTTCGTTCTCCTGTTGTTGAGTTTTAAGAGTTTATTGTATATTTTAAATAACAGTTCTTTATCATGTTTTTGCAAATATTTTCTCCCAATCTTTGGCTTATCTTTTTATTCTCTTGATATTGTCTTTTACAGAGCCGAAATGACTGATATTAATGAAGTCCAGCTTATCAATGCTTTTTTTTTCATGGATCATACCTTTGATGTTGTAACTAAAAGACTTACAATACCCAAGGTCATCTCAGTTTTCTCATATATTATCTTCTAGGAGTTTTACAGTTTTGTATTTTACATTTAGGTCTGTGACCCATTTTGAGTTAATTTTTGTAGAGTATAAGATGTGAGTCTACATTCATTTAAATCCCGTTTGGTCATGGTGTATCATTCTTTTCATATATTGTTGCATTTGATTTGCTAATATTTTTATAAATTTTCATCTACAGGCATAAAAGATATTGTTCTATAGTTTTCTTGTATTATCTTTGTCTGGTTTTGGTATTAGAGTAATGCTGGTCTCATAGAATGAGTTACAAAGTATTATTTCTTGCTTCCATCTTCTGAAATACATTGTAGAGAACTGATATAATTTCTTCCTTAAATGTTAGGTAGAATTCACTAGCAAACTCATCTGGGCCTGGTGCTTTCTGTTTTAGAAAGTCACTAATTGTTGATTCAATTTGTTTAATAGATATAGGCGTATTCAGATTGTCTTTTCCTCTTGTGTGAGTTTTGACAGATTTTGTCTTTCAAGGAATTGGTCCATTTCACCTAAGTTATCAAAGTTGTAGGCATAGAATTATTCACAATATTTCTTTATTATCCTTTTAATATCAATGGAATCTGTAGCAATGTTCCCTCTATCATTTCTGGTATTAATAATTTTTGTCTTCTCCCTTTTTTTCTCAGTTATCCTTGCTAGAGGCCTATAGGTTTTACTGCTCTTTTCAAAGAACCAGCTTTTGGCTTTGTTGCTTTTCTTTATTGATCTCCTGTTTTCAATTTTATTGATTTCTGCTCTAATTTAAGTTCACTTAATTTTATTCTTTCTCTCAGAAATATTTATTGAGTTTCAGACTATGCTTAATACTCTTTCAGGCTCCTGGAAATTAGTAATGAACCAAAACAGACAAAATCTCCCAGCAAAATGGCATGAACAATCCTCCTGTGAGAGAAAGGGGTACGGCAAAGGATGTAGATCTAATAGATGATATGAAGAATAGTTGTTTTTAGTCTAAGAATAATTTTTGTTTTTTATGCATTTTAATTTATTTTTATGCTAGTGATGAAGAGGAAAAATAATAGATTTGTGGAGCTCATTTATGAAGTCATCTAGTAGTCCAGATGAGATTTGAATTAGGACACTTGAATTAGATTTGTGGTGGTAGAATTTGAGAACAGTATTGATTTAAGAGGGATTTATTGATACAATCAAGAGGTTTTATGATGGATTGAGTTGGAGGTAAATGAAGTTCAAGAATGTTGCATCAGGTACTATACTTAGATTCTGAAGTTACTTTCCGGCTTGTGGAATAGATGTATAGTATTCAGAAACAGGAATTATTCACCCATACTAAATAGTGTCACTTGAAATAATATAAGTGCTCCATGTAAGCTTTTTTTTTTTATATCAGTCCTCCCTGACACACACACACTTTGTTTAACAGATCGAATACAACCTGTCACTTGCCAACTCAAAAATACGAGTTGGAATGTCATATTTTAGGAATTAATATGCAAGATTCCTGCAAAGTCAAGTCTTGATATCTCTGTATCCATTAGGCAATATTCATAGAGATAAGTGCATCAAATATATACTTTATGAGGAAACTGAAGCATTGATCTGTTTTCTGTTCTTCTAGGAATTTAGTGCTAGTATCATTTGAATAATAATTGCTTTGCTTTCTTACCTTTTGGTATTGCAGAATATTAGGCAGTGCCTTAATTTCAAGATGCTTACAGTAATGATACAGTTAGTAATTTCAGTCTCTTCCTATATGCTACATTAAGTAAATATCCTTTATAATATCTGTTATCCATATTTTTGGAAACCAAATGAGTATATTTCTTAATTTACTCATAAAATGATTTATTTATCTACTCATAAACTATATTATAACTAATAGGTATATTAGTGACTTATATTAGTGTAACTCTTTCTGCAGACTTACCTTAGTTTACTGTATACCAAGTGTATATGCCCTATACTTCTTTTTTTTTTAAAGATTTTTATTGGGGAATTGGGGGGATGAGGACAGCGCTGGGGAATTGGAGAAGGGGAACAGACAAGTTGCTGTCATTTTTGGTCTTCAGTCTAGTTGTGGAGGATGTTGCTTCACTGGCCCAAGTTGGCACCATCATTGCGCTCTTCCTGAGCGAGGCAGATCAGTCGCTGGCTTCTGGACAGTCGCTCACTGCAGCTGCTGGCTGCTCACGCTGGCTGCTGGCTACACATGGTAGCCTATGACAACCTACTGCCACAGGGGCTGCAGCCTACGCCGTTGCTAGTGACTCACAGCAGCCCAGCTCCAGGTTGAGCTGTTGTTCAGCATCTTAGCTGTAGAGGGCAGTGTCACTGACCCTCATGTGGGATCCAAACCCCGGGGCCCTCTGGCGTCCCAAGCCAGTTCTTAACCATGGCGCCACTCGGCCAGACGTCCCCTATACTTCTATATAGCAGTCTTTAAAATATATAACAAATTGAAAATTATAAAAAATTTATTTAGAGCATCAATGTTTAGTCTAGCATATAAAGCTCAACTCATTAGGTAGTCAACCTTTTATCTATCTGATGACGAGATTAAAAAAATTGTGTAACATTGATATAATCTCAAAATTTTTCTGAAAGTGTTTTTGAATATTTCTACAACTGTATACAGAAAAAGCAAAATTTATATAAAAGAGAAGAAACATGTTTTCTGCATCCCTAAATGTTTTGAAAACCATTATACCATGAGAAAAATCAATTCAGATAAAAATTGATTTTATTATCAAGTTTTAGGGGACGGTTTTTAATCAGTTCAGTGTATCAATTGAATAACAATCAAAACCCTGCCCTGTAAAGACCAATGTAACATTTCCCTCTGCTTTTTTCTTTTCCAATTCTCTTTCTTTGTTTTCCAATGCTATTGATTGGGACTAGCAAGATTTTGTTCAATTTAGGGGTTGATACACTGTACTGAACTTCATCTATGAACATCATTCATGGCATGGATTTTGTAAGATATGGATTTTGAGTGGTACATTTACACTGGTGAGAAGTGTTTGAACTATTCTCACTTGGCAAGCACTACTTGTAAGCAGTGTAACACAGTTTTTAGGTGGCTGATAAGATCTATGAGTGTAGTTAGAAACATTTTCTATAGGCATTGGCCTAAAAGGGTGGCTTCTCAAACATTTTTTGACCTTCAAGAAATAACATAAAAATCTGGTGGTCATTGGGATAATAAAACTTAAACTCTAGGAACTCCTAATTACTTTATAACTGTAATTATAAGTGTTTGTTATCAAATACATTTTACATAATCATTAACTCTTAAAATCAGATGCATCAGAAAATATAAAATACTGTGTTTTAAAGCTTTACTAGTCACCATTTTCTACCCTTTGTCCTATGAGTATATCAGATTTGGCTTATTAATAACGTTAATTCAATATAAATGTCTTCTGTGGGTTACATTTCTTTCATGATGAGAACAACAACTGTGTTGCTCAGACAACTGGGTTTCTTTTTAATTCTTTCATTTTAGCTCATGTGTCAAAATTATAATGAAGATACATGGTATTGTATTTCCTGTGTCATCCCCGGCTCATAACATGTTTTGATTGTTTGTGTGGTTAGGTTACTGATGTGGTTATGCATATCTTGTTTGTTCTGCTAATGTCTTTAGACACATTCCCTCAAACAGAAAGATCTTCTGCATCTCAACATCTTTAAAGAAAGAGAGTTGTCTTTTGTCCACCTTTGAATCTTTTAAACATAATTTAACATGCAGTTAAGAAAATTTGAAAAATAATAGAAATACAGAGGGTTCCAAAAATGTATATACATTTTAAGAAAGGAAAAAAACTGTATTAAAATTTTAATACTCAGTATATACTGATAACAAAAGAATACAAGTCATGTGTATACATTTTTTTGGCACCACCAGTATATAGTGGGTTTTTTTGTTTATTTGTTTTTTTAACCATACTTATAAAATGACTGTGTAGCACATACAGCAAACAGTATTATGTGTCATATTGTCAAACAGTAAAGAATATTAAATAGGTAAACACCAAGGTTCGTGTGATGTAAAACCATCATGAATGCACATAAAAGAGGAATATATGTTGTCCAAAGTTGAAAACTAATAAGAAATGAATATCTCAATACAAGGAAATTTGCATATAAGATAGAAAACCATTAATTAACTCAGATTATAAATTAATGAATTATTTACAAATTGCAATTGAATAACATTACAGATAGTATTTCCTATAGATTGTTTGGTCTTTGCAAAAATTACAATAAACTGTACCTTTAGTCCAGTTTTCTAGGCATAGACTCTGAAATGGGGATTTGCTTGCAGGAAGTTTATGGAGATTTCATCTCAGTATTAAGACCAGTGCTTCAGATTAAATGTGTTCCCCCAAATTCATGTGTTTGAAAGCCTAACCCCCAAGGTGATGGTACTAGGAAGGTGGAGCCCTCATGGCTGGGATTAGTGCTCATATAAAAGCTCCTTTGTCCCTTCTGCCATGTGAGGCTACAGAGAGAAGAGGGCCCTCTATGAACCAGGAACAGACCCACCTTGACACCAGATCTACTGACACCTTGATCTTGGACTTCTCAACTTCCAGAGCTGTGAGAAATAAATCTCTGTTGTTTATCAACCACACAATCTATGGTATTTTGTCATAGCAGCCAGAATGGACTAAAACAACCTCTGGCGTGAGTAATGGTAGCAGGATCTTGTACAGGAACTGCAATAGCACGGGGGGTTCTGCATCTAGGTGGCCCTCAGAGTTGTGAATTGAAACAAGGTGGCTGGGGCTTTGTCCTCATGCGTAGATCAGGAACTGGGTAGAGGATTCAAGTTAGGGTGGAGCAGCTCTCTTGGGCTGGTGGCAGTTCTAGGGGAGGTACCCAGCTGTGAACTGGCAGCAGGTAATACTCTTAGCAACTAAGTCAATGAGTGCTTCCATCTGTAGTGGTAGTGGATATAGGCAGCATATCTTAGTATTTACTATTGACCAATAACCCCATATATCCTGGTGATGTTCAGAGCTTTAATATACTTTAAAAATTATCATTAAAAGATCAATACAGTTATTACTGTATTGTTCAAAACATTAAATTACTTATTTAATGTTTTGAACAATACAGTAATAACACAAAGAAATGAAACCATTTAGATTTCCCCAAAGAGGTGAATATAAAAGTAAATTATGCATCAATAAAATGTAAGACTCAAGTTTATTGAGGGGTCCTGCAATAGGCACTTAACTTCTTTAAAACCCAGTAAAGTAAAAAATGTGTATAAAATGTGCCAACGTATTAACTAATAATTTCTTATTTTAGACATTTTTTTGGCATGAAGGGTTTTTACACCTTTTTTCTATCTTTCAATGTTTTGTCAACAAACGTATTATTTTGATAGACACGTAAACGGGATCATATATATGGTAACGGAAGGAGAACTGACTCTGGGTGGTGAACACATAATATGATATATAGATGACGTGTTACAGAATTGTACACCTGAAACCTATATAACTTTACTAACCATTCTTACCCCAATAAGCTTTAACTTAACAAAAAGTCACCAGCGACTTTGCGGAGTAGCGTAGTGAGAATTAAAAAAGCTTGAGTGCTCGCTTTGGCAGCACATATACTAAAATTGGAACGATACAGAGAAGATTAGCATGGCCCCTGCACAAGGATGACACGCAAATTCGTGAAGCATTCCATATTTAAAAAAAAAAAAAGCTTGAGAGTGAGATGTAGGAAGCATGACATTACTCAATGCTGGACTGCAATGTAGTTAGGGACAGGCACATGGTAGACTGCTCTGGATGATTTGGAAGCATTGGATCTTGGTGTTGGCTTACTTTGTCTCTGGTATCCTATTGTTATTTTTAGTGTTATTTTGCCCTACAGGTTGCATATTATTTCTGCTGAATCAAGACCACACTGTCCTGAAAAACAGTATACTACTATATATATAACTTTTGTTGATAGCAGTAAATTTCAACTTTGTGTTGCATTTCACTGCATCCTTGAAGAATATATTCAGATCTTTTTGAGAGGTTTTGTTATTTTGCTCTTTCCTGTCACATGTCCAAGAGGAAAAGATAATGACAGTATTATATTGTCATTATCTCCTACTTTTCAGTTTTTCCTACCCAGGAGCAATAGCCTGTCACACTTTTCTAGTAAAATGGAGACACATAAAGTTCTGGGATATGTGGCACATATTGGGAGGAAGGGTGTTGGAAGGGAGAGACAAATAAGGAAACATAAATGGGAAGAGATGAAGAGAGGGAAGCAAAATTGAATGATGAGAGAAAATACAAAAATGGTTTCCAGTTGGTGTGTCTGTCTCCACTACATTAGCAGTGGAAATAGCGTGTGTCCGAGCACCTTATGGCCTCCAGCTGCTGGGCTACACCCTTTGCTAGCAGTGCAGAGGAAGGCTGTGCTGCTTTAAGTTCAGCACAAGAACATCCATGCTCTAAACCTACATCTCCATAAGGTAAATGCTCTGTTTACAGTTTTTGACATATAAACACAGTGCTTTTGTATTAGCTGTATTTTTGTGTAGTAAATTCTCTAGGCGGCAACCCAAATAATATGTAGATATGTGTATATGAAGTAATTCTTCCTATAATTGTGCTACATCTGGCCTCAAAAGAAATGTCAATGTGCTTATCAACCCTGGCTTATTTCTTGTTATTACAACACAGTATTTCTAAAAACTCACCAGTGAATGTTATCTTTTTCAGGCTTTTCCTTATCAGCTACTTATCTACCAGAATCAGGAAGTAAATGCCATATTTTATGAAATAATTTAGTATTTCTAAATCATCTCTATTGCTATATAATATTTATTCAGCATCATAACTGAATAATACAGGCAACCAGTTTCTCCATAATAAGAGAGATAAATGGGATTTATATATTGTATGCTAAAAGGAAAACGTTAAAAAATATGTATAGAAAAGAATAGACTTATGAGGAAAAAGTTACTACAAACTTAAAACATCAAATCTTTATGACTTTACAAAAGTCCATATATAAAAAAAATATTACTGGAGTCTCTTGAATATAAATAGTATTCTTAATAGTGTGCAAATAGCTTTCATTTTATTCTACAGGTAAATATGCTTTGTCATAGAGACTCGGAAGGAAGGGTATTGTTAATGTCCTCTGTATATAAAGGTAGATTTTACTAAACATTTAAAAATGTGAACTAGTAAACCTTGAAGAAAATACATCTATGAATCATACCAAGTGTAGAACAATAATTGATGTCTGTAATTATCTTGGGACAAGTGATTTAATATGACAATAAAACAGATGAGCAAATTATATATATATATATATATATATATATATATATATATTTATATATATATATATATATATATATATATATATATATGGCATCCAGATATATAAGTATATGGGGATCATACCATGCAGGAAGAAAGCTCTGTATTAGGATATGGCAATGGTATCACTAGTCATTTACTCAAAAAAGTGGCAAGGAAAAATAGTTAAAACAGTTAAGGAGTTCAGTATTTGTTTTACAGATGGATATGAATTAATCAGCACCCATGTCCCTGATTGTTTTAGTCACTCCTGTCAAAGTGGTTTCACAGAACTGTGAGTGCTTGGGCTGAAAGTTTTACTCCACTGTGAATAGCTTACATCCAGCCAAAGATTAATCTGTGCAATTTGTGCAATAATGAAAGTGTCAGTTTGACAGCTCTATTGATTCAAGTACAATTTAGTTGTTTTTCCTTCCTTTTTTCCTCTCTCTTGCCCTCTATTCTTCTAAACGAAGAGCTACTTATCTGAGATACGGGTGAAAAATGGAGAAAGACGACAAGCAGCATTGAAAAAAATACAAATGCATACATGAAAATGTACAGGGTTTCCCATGGAATAGTATGGAATGCCCAAGGGAAGTGATATTAAGCAGCAAATGGAGCTGGATCAGAGTGAATTTGCAAAAGGACAAGGAAGAAGTCATTGCCAAAAAGGAGCCAAAAAGGAGCATAGGCTCAATATTTTAAATGACAGTGTCTAACTACATCACATTTTTAAAGGAGTTAAGGTAAGGACTTTAAGATCCTTAAAAATTTTGGTACATGCTCATTAAATGTGAGCTGCTATTATTATCTGTCACATAGCTCTCTTGACTAAATCAAGCAGAAGTTTTCATTGATCTTAATTTTTTGTATAGCTAAGCATACCAATGTAAGAATATTTTTTCCCATTAAAGTCTTATGTAATTTTGATGAATCACCTCATTTTTATCATTCTAATGTCAAAAGTTGAAGTGAACATACTCCTAATAAATGAATATTTTATATGTCTACTATTTTATGCAGGTGCTTTATCAGAAATAGAAGATAGGGTTGTCCTTTAACATCCTTAGATAATAAACATATATATCTATTTTTAAAATAAGAATTATGTAAAACCTGTTTGTTTGTTTGTTTTCAAATAAAAAAAGTGTCACTTATATGGACCACCTTAGAAAAATAAAAATAGACTTTCATCTGTTAGCTATGGAGAACATAACTAGCGTCAGTCTTTTCATCATGTTTGGGATATAGGCTCCTAAAGAGACAAAGTGAAGTTCAAAGGCCCCAACAAATAAGTAGCTAGCAGGTTTGCAAGTATTTTACAGCTTTTAAAATGAAAGTTTTAAATACATAATTATCGTCCTTTCTTTCTCTCTCTCTCCCTTTTTTGGATTAATTAAAACGTTTTTACTCCCAACATAGCTGTTAAATGCAGTTGACAGTGACATACTGCTAAATGTGGATAACGGGGTCATTTTTTTTTTTTTCCCCTAGAAAATGGCTATGCTCTGCTGTGTGTAGAGATGAAGGGCAAGGAAACCCAAACTGAACCTTTGGCTTGCTCTGACCCAATATAATCTTTGGGAGGTTTCCTTCCGGTACCCCCGCTCTCCAGCTTTCTGGTCTTCTCACCTCCCTTTTTCTCTTCCTAACTTTTTTTTTTTTTAAGATTTTATTGGGGAATTGGGGGAGGGGAACAACCTTGGGGACTCCGGGAAGGGGAACAGACAAGTTGCTGTCCTTTTGTTCTTCAGTCTAGTTGTGGAGGACACTGCTTCACTGGCCCATATTGGTATTATCATTGCACTCTTCCCAGGTGAGGCAGTCGGTTGCTGGCCATTGGACGGTCGCTCACAGCGGCTCACGGTGGCTCACGACGGCTGCCAGCCATTCAGGGTAGCTTACAGCAGCCCCACTGCAGCCCCACTGCAGCCTACACCATCGCCAGCGACTCACGGAAGCCCAGCTCCAGGACGAGCTGTTGTTCACCATCTTAGCTGTAGAGGGCGCACTGTCACTGGCCCATGTGTGAACCAGCGGCCCTGCTGCTCAGAGCTCAAGCTCCCAAGCCAATTCTTAACCAACTAAGCCACTTGGCCTGCCCCCCTTTCTCTTCCTAACTTTATTGAATACTTACTGTGGTGCTATGCTCTGTTAGGAATATAATCAAAACCACGTAACTATTTCTTCTTGAATTTAATTTTTCTTCCTTTTCTTCAGATATGAGATGCCCAAAAATGCTATATGATCTTTTTAAAGAGTGGCCATAACTGGTCATAAAGTAGTTCATCTCCAACTCCAAAACATATTTTGAACAAATTCTTTATTGGGTGTATTAGTTATTCACAAACATCAATGGAACATTTTTATTTAGCTGGGTAGTTCAACTTACTTTAATTTTTTCTAAATAAACTATGCTCAGAAATTTATCTCTCTCTCCCAACAAAAGTTCAAGAGAATCTTTCAAATTTAATAAAAACAAACATATTTCCAACTCTTGTGTCCCTAACGTTAATCTTATTTTAGAGTATCAGTTGGAAAATTTTTCTCACTTAAAAAATTTAAATTAAAGAGATGCTTGGCTAGTTCAATTACAACTATAGAAAAAAACATTTGTTCAACATTTTTGTTTTTGTTAACTATTTGTTGAGTGCTAGTTAATGTTTCTCATTGTCTAGGTGCTGGGATATGCAAGATGATAGTCATCACAACCCCCCAGAAACTCACAGTCTGGAGAAGGCAGACATGCAGAAATACTATGAGAGCTGTTCAACAGAAAAGAGATGCAGATGACTGAGAGGGTGGCAGATTTCATAAATATGAACCCTTCCATTTTTGAAATTTAGTTGGTAAAATGAGAAATACACATAAAGTTACAAAGCAATACAAAGCTCCGTATAATAAGTGCAAGCTTAGTACCATGTTCAGTAGATTCTGCAGAAGTTCAGGAAGCAATCATTTTCATTAATGAAAGCTAATAGGCATTATAAGAAGAAACTGGAGCTTGACAAGGCAAAGAGTGGGCAGAGAACAAACTAAGATGGGAAGCTGTATCTCTAAACAAAGCGAATTGAATTCATCACTTTGATCCTCCCATGCAGATTTTGCTTTGCTGCAGTAAACGTTTGTGGCAGGTTTTCCCCTGAAGCTGTGTGCTAGTCATAGCAGTGCTGGAAAATTAGCAATAAGCTGGGAATCAGGACGTTCCCTTTCTGGTGCATTGTTTGACATTATTTATGTGTGTGACATTTGCACAAGAAATTAAATGTAGTTTCTTAACCTATGAGATGAGGATAATATCGAATATGCCTATGTTGTTTACAGGATTGTGTCTGTGAAATTAGATAACAGACTTAAAATTTTTTTTATATAATGAATGCATATACTGGGGGTGCCAAAAAATGTATACACATTTTAAGCGATGTTAACACTTTGGTCAACGTTGCTCAAGAAGCAGTTTGCCCGTAATCAGAAGTGTCTGGACGCTGACGGTAACCACTCTGAGCACATTTTGTAATTGTGGAAGTCAAATGTGACTTGTATTCATCTTTTGTTATTGGTATATATTAATGCGTTTTTTTCCTTTCTTAAAATGTGTATACGTTTTTTTTGGCACCGTGTGTGTGTGTGTGTGTGTGTGTGTGTGTGTGTGTGTGTGTATCTGTATCTATCTATATCTATCTATCTATCTATATAGTAAACTGACTTTGGATCACACAGACATCAGAAAATACAGACTAGTTCAGGTCATCTTTCCCCACTCTGGACCCCAACTATGTACGCATGTAGTCTCTATCTCTTGCTGAGGAATTGTTAAAATGTGAGTATCACTAATACTGAGAAATATAGGCATTTATTATGCACATTGAGTACCCAAGATAATGGTCTTTACATTAATCGAGTTGGGTACAAAAAGTTTATTTCAAAATTCACCTTGTTGGAAATTCTAAGATACCCTTTAAAATCACTAAGCCAGGCATCATCATGCATTTTACTAAAATGGGTCTGAGTTGGGCTGGCTGAGTGATGTGATGGTTAAGAACTGGCTTGGGACGCCAGAGGGCCCCGGTTCGGATCCCACAAATGAGAGCCAGTGACACTGCCCTCCACAGCTAAGATGCTGAACAACAGCTCAACCTGGAGCTGGGCTGCCATGAGTTGCCGGCAAGGGCATAGGCTGCAGCCCCTACTGCAGTGGGTTGCATGGGCTACCGTGTGTAGCCAGCAGCCAGTGTGAGTGGCCAGCAGCTGCTGTGAGCGGCCATCCAGAAGCCGGCGACTGATCTGCCTCACCCGGGAAGAGCGCAATGATGGTGCCAACTTGGGCCAGTGAAGCAACGTCCTTCACAACTAGACTGAAGACCAAAAACGACAGCAACTTGTCTGTTCCCATCCCCCAATTCCCCAATTAAAAATAAATAAATAAAATAAAATAAAATGGGTCTGAGTTAAGTTATACAACATAGGGCTAATTAATGACAAAGTTAAAACACAACCTGAGTTCTGGAATCCCATTTCATTCTTTCCTGAGTGTACAGAGCATATATATATATATATATATATATATATATATATTTTAGAGAAAATATATGTTTATATTTTAAATCTTTATTATGTGTGAAAAAGGAAAGTGTTGTCACTGAGTACCACTTGTAATTGCATATCACTTCTTATTTACTTTAGGTAATCAGAAGCATTAGCTCCCCTGTGGGAAAAATTAACATTCATAAGATACATTAAAGATTCTATCAGTTTATCGTATCTTTGGAAAGTATGGTCTACTTTCTAACTGTCTCTATGCATGAATTAAGTAGTCAGAGTTATAAACGTGCTTTCTATTAATTTGTGTTATGCATGTTAATTTTTTGTTGTATTATATATTTTCTAGATGCTGTAACAGGTCTTTTGCTTAATTAAAAATGAACATCTTATTGTTCTCACTGTAACCACCAACTTGTTAGATAGGTATATCAAATATTTAATAATTTAATTTTTATGTGATTAGCACAAAGCTTTGAAAAATTAACCTGTATGGCGTTGAAATTAATTACTTTGGGCCTTATCATTAGTGCTTAGTATAATATTAACCTTAAATAAGGAATTATTTAATATTATATTCCTGATATGATTACATGCAATACTAATAATTATATCCAATGAAGAAATTCAATTACAAAGCTCAACATCTATGACAAAATTAGTTGTAAAGGGTCTATCTACCATGATGATTTCTAATTGTTGCTAGGACTGTTGATTAACACTACTCTATAAAAGTCAGCTGATTCCATGTGTTAAATTGTTCCATGTGTTGAAAATTATTAAAGTAAGATATATTTAATTGACTTTTAGGATGATTTCTAACCATGCTCAGCTGGACTTATTGGAAAAGAAATTTAATGAAATACAGGAGGTGGCAAAAAAATGTATACACATGACTTACTTGTATTCATCTTTTGTTGTCAATACATATTGAGTATTACAATTTTAATAAAGTTTTTTTCCTTTCTTAAAATGTATATACATTTTGTGGGTACCCTCTGTACATATTTGTTTGAATTGAGGCAATAGTTAGATTCAATCAAAATATTTTAAAAAACAATTTTATTAATGCTGTTTAAACTGGGAAAATAAAAAAAGTTTATTTACCTATCATTTTGAACATGACCAAGAGATGTATTTTGAGGCATTTAAAAAAATGGTTAATAATGAACATAAATGGATTATTTGGAGTACCATATTTTGCCATGTATAATGCACACTTTTTTGCCCAAATCTATGAGGGAAAAATAAGGATGCACATTATACATGGGTAGTACTAATTCTGCATCTATATAAATGTTTTTAATTCTTTTATTTATGCTTATGAGTTAATAGTGTAATTCTAGAAATCAATAACGATATCCATATGCAAAATAATACCCTGAAATATGATAATCAGTTTTGTTAAACTGATGATGAACTTGCAATGACCAAGAGTTCTTGGCCTTCTATGATGCATAAAGATTGTAAACTTGTTACCGGTACATAAAATTTCTTGTACCTTGTATCTGTTCTTGCGTTTTGTAATCATTTGTTACATAAAATTTCTTGTACCATAATAAGTTAAAAAATAAATGCTAAAATTCCTTTGTAATACAGAAACCAAGTACCTAAATGTAAACAAATAAAAATTTGAATTAAAAAACTGAAAGATTTTTCCCTGAAAGTTTGGGCTGAAAACATTGGTGCACATTATACACTCGAAATACTGTATATGGCACAGGGAAATTTGAGAGCCAGTCCATTACAATAAGGTCTAAAAAATTCCTTTACAGGGTCCTGTGTTTTAAACTGGCTACAGTGTTGTGAGAAGAATATTTTATTCTTTGTTATATATAAAAATTATTGTCCTGGCTTGGTAGATGCAGTTTACTTGCAAAATGGTGATTATAGGACTGGCTGTAGCTTAATTATAATGGTCTATCTGAGTGTGAGATGTGGCATTCATGCATAAATGGTTTATGAGAGAAAAATCAGCTTCTTCAAGATTAATGAATAAAGATTAATTCAGTGAATTCAGTAAAAATCTAAAATTTTAAGTTATTAATGTTATTAATATTAAGTTATTAATAATTATTATTACATTATTGTTAATATTAAGTTATAAATATGTTATTGATATATAACATATTTATTAATATTCCCATATATTGCCCCTTTCAAATTATAACAATAAATATTTTAGTTCACAATTAGGACATAATTTATTTTTTTAATTTCCTATTAGTTTTCATGGGACTATACCTTTTCATCTATCACTTGTGTAGCCTAAATTCATAGTCGGTTTATTTGTGTTGCAGCTTATTGAATTACATAATAGTTGTTAACTTGTTATCTAAGAGTTATATTGTAGCTTATCAGTAAGAGTTGTAAGATTGAGGATCAAGATATGTTCTCTAGCTTTATCATTTGCAGGATATCTTTGTTATTTTTATTATAATAATTCTTAAAGCAATTAATAGAATAACAGAGTATTATTGATCTATTTTCACACATCAGTTTTTAGAAATATGAATACCAATGAAAATCTGGTTTTAGACATTAAGATATTTTTAATTTTAAACTTATTGGTGTAACACTGGCTAATAAGCTTATGTTTCCAGTGTAAAATTCTATGATATATCTGTATGTTGCATTAGCCATTCATCTCCCAAAGTTAACTATTCAGCCATAAAAAAGATGAAATACTGCCATTTGTGACAACATGGATGGCTATTGAGATTATCATGATAAGTGAAATAAATCAGACAGAAAAAGTAAAAAACCATATGACTTCACTAATATGTGGGTTATAAAACTGAAAGCAACAAACGAACAAGATAAACAACAAAATGTTATAGACACAGACAATAGTTTAGTGGTTACAGGGTAAGGGTGCAGTGTGTTGTAGAAGAGGGTAAAGGGGATTATATATGGTGATGGAAATATATGGTGATGGAAAGACACATTAAGATGTCTTAATAAAGATGAGATTTTTTAGGTGGATCTAATGTTTCCAATAGAAATAATACATGTATATTTAATCATATACTCCATAAAATATTATATTGGGTTGTCAGAAAAGTTATGACGTACTTTTCTGTTTTTCATTGCAAAAATGCATCATGACTTTTCCAACAATCCAATATATTTATATGTGCACATAAATAATACATAACTTTTTATAATCTAATCTTATAATCACTTGTCATTTTCTCTAGTGCTAATGTGTTTTCCTTTATGAAATAAAATAAGAAACACACACCATGAATGAAAGTGTATCACGTTTCCTTCATAAAACAGATACTTGGAATCCCAGGTACTTTTGTAGGAGCTTTTATAGAGATGTGTGAATAACAACAAAAATAATCCAAAAATATTGATCAAAAAGAATACAACCTTG
Organism: Hipposideros armiger; assembly: GCF_001890085.2. Classification (NCBI taxonomy): domain Eukaryota; kingdom Metazoa; phylum Chordata; class Mammalia; order Chiroptera; family Hipposideridae; genus Hipposideros; species Hipposideros armiger. The sequence goes on from NW_017731939.1 coordinate 286,180, forward strand.
AGCTCTGTTCTCTGTGTGTAATAAGACAAGCCAAGTAGAATTTACTGACTGTGAAAATAATCATTCAGTACCTGTAAGAGAGCATCTTGACAGAGCATAGATGTTAACCAAATAAAAGACAGCCCAGCATCTAGACAAGGAAAAGAGGAGGGGAAGGAAGTAGCTTCAGACAAACAGTGGGGCTAATGTGATCCATGATTCCCCCATCAGATATTATAGTATTAGGTCTTTCCATCTAATCATAGGCATTCTGTTGTAATACTTAGTCTCAGAAATATAAAGTTAATTAGAATGCTTCCTATAAAAGAGCTAACAATATTATTTCTACTACAGTGATATGTAGATTATAACTAGGATTTTTTTTTAATTCTGAGGCAAGATGTGAGGTAAGAGATATTTTACTTTGAAATGATGCCTTCTAAGGTATAATTCATAAGCTATTTTCATATTTAACAATATACAGTGCATAACCATAAATTACATTTTGTTTTACATATTAAAAGCATCAAGAAGGCCGATATTTCTACATAAAATATCAGACTAGAATGTAACAGTTGTGTTTATCATTTTACTTAAAATATTCACATTGTACACTAACCATGGAAAATGTTATACTCTGAATAGTTGATTCTTAAAGTGAGTGTGTGGGTGTTCTAGCTTGGAAGCAAATAAATTATTTGGAGGACACGCTTTATTTTTAGTGCATGGTTTTAGACACCTAATGTAAGGAATATAAGAGATTATGTGGGTTTGGGTTGAATTTAAAGGAACATATAGCACGTAGGTTGCCCAAATAAGCTGCCCCAGGAAACAGTCCACTGAAGTGGTCATAATTTTAAATCTTTTTATTCTATTTCAAAATTTTATTTCCCTGAGGACTCAAAATATTAGTAGTTAATGGGGGATAGGGTTAGAGAAAACATTCTGTACCAAAATAAAAATAAAACCAAACAAAAGCATATGTTCTCCCTCGAACTGGTAATTTAAAGACAGGAAGCAGTATACAATCCTCAAGTTTTCTCCCACAGCAGCTGGTAATCAACAGAAGCTAGCAGTCCCACGGAGGCTCACTTTAATCCTATTCCTTTGATGCTGAGCTGAATTTTAAGACCACACCAGCTGCTCTTTTAGAGACATGTATTCATACAACATTCTTGCCCTGCGCTTAGTTGCTTGCACATGTTAAGTGCTGTGAAAGCAGATTGAAAATCCCCTTTTAGAGTGTTGCCCTTGTGACAAACCAATAAATGTTGAGCTGTTGGTGTTTGGTATCTTAGAAATTGTTTTTTAGCCACAATATAACCTTAATTTAAGTTGCAGATTTAGATAAAAAGGGTCACACTGAAATTTGATGGCTTATATATTTTACTGGTAAGATTGGCACACAACTAATGAATTTTGATAAGCCTGCCTGATTTAATCAAACCAAGGTAGGCAAAATGCTTACGTCTTTATTCTGCAGCTCTCCATTACCATTATTTTTTGAGATCAAACCTAGAAATAAAACCTTCTGGGACTTCTCTTAACAAACTAAATGTTGTATTATGATTGATAAATAAAAAAAATAAAACCCTTCCTTTAGGAGAAATGATTTATCTTAATTCCAGTTGATAACTTTTTTCCCTTTTACAAAATGACGACAAGTATCTAAAACAGGTTTTCGGATTATAATTTCTAAATTTGGTTCTTGTCCTCAAAGAGGAAATAAAAAGCTATACTTTCTTTTTTATCTTTTTCCTTCCTCCTTTCGAGGTAAACAAGGCCAAATTATACTTTTTTACTGTATTGGACAAACAGAATGGTTGTTCTCAAGAGTGGGTAACTAAGATTATGAATAAAAGCAGCAAGAATAATTTTGGAATATTTTAAAATAACTTCTAGTTGATTTTACAGTAATGAGTGATATAAAAAAGTGAAGATTAAGTAATCTCTTGAGGGAACTACAACATAAACTTAAGTTTCATATTTAAACACATAAGACTAAGTAAGACACTAGACTATCTGTTTTAATTAACATAATCAAGAAGACCCTAAGTCATTATACTTTATTACATCATCATAGTCTTATCCTTTTAGGAAATTATAGCAAACAATTTAGGAAATACTGTTTCCTGTATCACTTTGTTTCTCTCTAATATAATTTGAAGCTAAGTATATCAGTTCAAAGCAATTTTTTATGGTCTCATAACTTAGACTAAGATTAGAAATACTAATTTTTCTCAAAGGTAAACTGATTTGATAAATTAGATTTAGATAAGAAGTAACATCACTATTCCTTCTAAGGATAAGCCCAAGGATTTTCTACTTGACAGCAGAAATAATGTGTGTTTTCTTAGCCCCACAGCTGTAGAAGTTAATATCAATATTAAGTTATGGGCAATAGCATCATATAGACATTAAGTGCACAACCACACAATCAGATGGCTTTGAGTGAAATCCAGTCTTCATTACTTTTGACTTTGATAAGTTACTTCATCTCCTGGGGCCTCAGGTTTCTCATCAGCATAATATGTGTCTCAGAGGGTTTCAGTCAAGATTGAATGACATGAAACATGGAACATAGTCCTCCCTCAAAAGTGAATGGCCTGAAAGGAAAAAGACCATGCAAAAAGTGGTCTGGGGTGTAACATGTGGGTAGGATAAAGGGATTATTTATAGAAGAATCAGGAAGGAGTTCCCAGAAAACTAAAACCTTAAACTAACGAGACTCTCTAAAGGAAATAAAGCCGAGCAAGAACTTCCTGAAAGAGGAATGTCTTATCCGAAAAAGAAAGGTTAACAAAAAAGTAAATAGCATGGGAAAGGCACTAAGGTATAAGAGATCAAAGTGTACAAATTAGTTACAAGGTGTGAAGCACAGGGCAAGTAAAGAAAGTGCTGTGGCTTGCGGAAAAAGTATAAATTATTTCAAATTAGGGCTCCCAAGTCAGCGTCTTTACGAGCAATCATATTCGGGCTGTGTCTTAAATAGTGGGCAATCTCAATATACTCATGCTTAGCTTACTGGTCCATCTGTTTTCTTTTTAACCACTCCTTTTGCCTGTGAATGAACGGACCCATTTTTTCTTGCCACTGTAAGATAGCTTTTATATTTAAAAAAAAGAATTGATTTATTGTTGAGTAGGTAATGCATGCATTACTATAAAAATTACAAGACAGGAAAGAATATACAGTGAAGTGTGTTTTTCTCAATTCCTATTTATCCATGATTGTTGTAAATTTTTTGTGTATTCCACAAATATTCTATACATTTCAAGTATATGTTACTCATTTAATTTTTTTATTTATATTTTTATATAAACATATAGAATATGTGTGTGTGTTCGCGTATGTGTATAGATGCCTATACTTTTCTGCTCTGTCTTTTTCACTCAATAATACATCTTGTATTAGTACATATAGGAGTGAATTTTTTTTATTATATTAACTAGCCAATATTGCAGTGTATGAGTGTTCCATAATTTAGTTACAACAACTTCGTTGGTGGACATGTAATGTATTTCTAATAGAAAAAATGCTTTCTAATAGACATTTAATGCCTTCCCATTTTTTAATTGTTACAACTTTATAAGTGTTTATTGTATATATATTAAGATATATATTATTTATCTTAAAAATAATAGTGAAGTATATTAAAATATTTCAAATAGTGAGACTTCTGAAATAACTTTGATTTTGGTTGTATTTATTATTTGGCTGGTGAATTCTATAGGCTAATAATTGCAGAGTTTTGTATCCATATTCATGAATTATATTTTTCTTTGTTCTTCCCCATTGTGGCTATTCTGTAGGTAGTAGATATTAGCATTATTAATGAAGAACTTTCTTTTTCTTCCCCAATCCTTTGGAACAGTTTATATGGCATTAAACATGTCAGCTTCTTAAAGGAGATTTTTGTAATTCCCCTGTGAATGCCTTTGTGCCTAGTAGAATTTATTTTTAGAAGAAGAGGTAAGTTATCTTTGACAAATTTCTCCTTGCTTTTTTTTTCTTATTTAAAATTTATTGGGGTGACAATGGTTAGTAAAATTACATAGATTTCAGATGTCCAATTCTGTAATATGTCATCTATATATTACATTGTGTGCTCACCCACCACCCAGAGTCAGCTCTCCTTCCATCACCATGTATTTAACCATGTTTACCCTCATCTACCCCCCTTACCCTCTGGTAACCACTAAACTATTGTCTGTGTGTATGAGTTCCTGTTTCTTTATTTGTTTGTCTTGTTCCTTTGAAGCTTTCAGTTTTATATCCCACATGTCAGTGGAATCATATGGTTCTTGGCTTTTTCTGTGTGACTTATTTTGCTTAGCATAATAATCTCAGGATCTATCTGTTTTATTGCAAATGGAACTATTTCACCTTTTCTTATGGAAGAGTAGTATTTCATTGTGTATCTATATAGCACATCTTCTTTATCGAATCATCTACTGAAGGACACTTTGGTTGTTTCCATGTCTTGGCCACCATAAATAAAGCTGCAGTGAACATTGGAGCACATATATATATATATATATATATATTTAGCCAAGCCATCCTGCTACCTGTTGGCAGCTCAGCGGCTGCTCAGCTCGGGCTGGGACTAAAACCGCTGTTGCTCACTCGGCCGGCCCTAAGCACATATATTTTTATGGATAAATGTTTTCAGGTTTTTTGGGTATATACCCAGGATAGAGATCACTGGGTCATATGGTAATTCTATTCTTAATTTTTTAAGGAATCTCCACACTGCCTTTCATACCAGCTGCACCAATCTGCATCTCACCAACAATGTATGAGGGTTCCTTTTTCTCCACAGCCTTTCCAATACTTGTTATTATTTGTCTTGTTGATAATAGCCATTCTAACTGGTGTTGAGGTGATATCTCATTGTGGTTTTTTATTTTCATGTCTCTGATGATTAGTAATGTTGAGCATCTTTTCACATGTCTATTGGCCATCTGTGTGTCCTCTTTGGAGAAATGTCTATTCAGGTCCTCTGCCCATTTTTAAATTGAATTCTTTGTTTTTTTTGTGGTTGAGTTGTATGAGTTCCTTATATTTTTTAGTTATTAGCCCCTTATCAGAGGCATTGTTTGCAAATAACTTCTCCCATTTGGTTGGTTGCCTCTTTAAATAAGGTATTTGGCTCACATCCTTTTGTTCACCATCCAGGACACCCTGTTCACCTGTCTGCATTTGTTCCACCTTGGGATAGCTGCATACTCTGCAGGTTTTGTCTGAGACCTGTAGCTGTAGGTGTCTACACTTGCTGGGATCATGCTCGTTCACTAATCATTATCACCTTGGCAGCTCTTCCTTATTCTTCAGTTAAGAGTTACAGATATTTCCTAGTTTCATTAGAGATGGGTTCTGTTTCTACATTGACTTCTCTGCCTTGTTTCAGAGCATAGTTGTAAGCATGAAGAAGTCAAGTACCTTTCCTTTGAAATTGAATATAGACTGTTAAGGACTGAATTGTGTCCTCAGAATTCATAGGTTGAAGTCCTAAACCCCGTGTGACTGTATTTGGAGACAGGGTTTTTAGGGAGGTAATTGAGGTTAAATGAGATCATAAGAGTGGGGTCCTAATCTAATAGAACTGTTGTCCTTAAGAGAGGAATAGAATCCAGATGTTTTCCTCCCCCTCTTGGAAAGGCCACTTGAGGACACAATGAAAATGTGGCTGTCTTCAAATCAGGATAGAAGCCTCACCAAAAACTGACCCTGAGAGCACTTTGATCTTGTACTTCTCAGTCTCTAGAATGTTGAGAAAATAAATTCTGTTGGTTAAGCCACCCAGTCTATGGCTTTTTTTTTTTTAATGGTGGCCACAGCAGACTAATAGATAAATCATGTAAAGGAGAACCATACTTGATAAATTAAGTCTGTTAAGTTTCCAATACTTGTCTAAATCATAGTTGCTGTATTTTTGTTTCTTTCTTTTAGAAGTGAAATCATATTAAAAACTTTGGTTTTGTCCATAAATAGAGGAGAAGATGGATATAGATATACTGCTCAGATGTTCATTTTAATATCTGATCATGTTTAAAATGATCTCATTTCACAAGGCTTTTTTATGTAAAATTAAGCTTCTTATACACAACTATATTTTATGTGAACTGTTGTAATATAGCTGCAGATAACAAGAGGATGTCTTAAAGTAGCCTGTGAGGAAGCATGAATTCTACTTTTCTATCATTTTCAACTACTTTAGGTAACTGATTTAAATATGTGACTTAAATTCCCTCAGAAGGTTATTATATAAAACTGAACCTTCTATGAATAGTAATACATATACAGCTTAAGGAGGATAGTGTGTGTGTATGGAGGGGGGTTGGAGAGACTGGATTTTAAAAAATTCTTTAATATTTGGTCTTCTCTTCTTGGTAAACAGTGTTTTTCCATTATCTACTATCAACTCTCTACTTTAGACCTGGCTGTTTATCTAATTCCATAAAATATATGATTGTTCATTAACTTATATGACCTTTTTTCCCCCATAATTTTTAATCCTTAATGGTGATGGCTCTCTTCTTTCTTTTACTTATTTAGATTTTACCCATTAATCATAGTTCAGCTATTGTTACAGACTAAAATGTGTTCCCCCAAAATTCATATGTTGGAGTTAGGGCCTTTAATGAGAAAATGAAGTTAAATAAGGTCATAAGGGTGAGGCCTTAATCTTTTTTTTTTTCTAATTGGGGGAATTGGGGGAGGGAACAGCATTGGGGAATCGAGGAAGGGGAACAGACAAATTGTTGTGCTTTTGTTCTTCAGTCTAGTTGTGGAGGACACTGCTTCACTGGCCCATGTTGGTATTATCATTGCACTCTTCCTGGGTGAGGCAGATTGGCTGCCGGCCACTCATGCTTGGCTGCCGGCCACTCACAGTAGCTCATGGCAGCCCACTGCAGCTCCACTGCAACCTACACCATCTCTGGCAACTCACAGCAACCCAGCTCCAGGTCGAGCCGTTGTTTACCATCTTAGCTGTAGAGGGTGCAGTGTCACTGGCCCTCATATGTGGGATCTGAACCGTGGCCCTGCTGCTCAGAGCTGGTGTCCCAAGCCAACTCATAACCAACTGAGCCACTTGGCTGACCCGGCCTTAATCTTATAGAACTGGTGTCCTTCTAAAAAAAGGAACAGGCACCAGGGAATTCTCCCTTTCCTTCCCGTCCCTTCTCCTCTCCTCCACTGTTCTCTCTCTCTCTCTTCCTCACCCTCTCCCTCCCTCTCCCTCTCCATGTACACACTAAGAAGAAGTCACGTGAGCACACAGTGAGGCCGTGGCTGCCTACAAGGTAAGAGAAAAGGCCTCTGAATGAAGCATTCTTTGTTAGCACCTTGATCTTGCACTTTACAGTCTTTACGACTGTGAGAAAATAAATTTCTGTTGGTTATGCCATCCAGTCTATGGTATTTTTTATGGCAGCCCAAGGTGACTAAGACAGAGACTAGCCCAGTGATCAATGACACATGACAATTCCATGACAATTTGATATACTTTTTGAAGCTCCATTTTGACTCTAATTTATATAGCCTTTAATTCATATTTTTCTTTATTTTTCTCATTTCTTAAACTAATAGACTCTGAGGGAAGTTTTCACCTCGTGCTAGTTTTGTACAGTACTGTCACCAAGCAGAGGGGTGAGTACACAAAGAGAACACTTGTAATTTGATTGCTTAGACATTTTGAATGTGCTAAAAGCTGGAAAATTTATCCGGAAATATTTGCAATTTCTTTTTCACTCCTGAGTGTAAAATTTAAAGTGGGTGACTTGATGCACATCTCAAAAATTTAAAAAATAACTGTTCTTAACTTAGCAGGTCTTCTGAGTTTGATTCAGTTCATAACAGGTGAATACCTAAATGAAGTATTTTTTCTTATTGTGATCATCACAGTTAATATTGTATTATGAAATAAAACAAAATGAAATATATGCATTTGAGCCTTTTAAGATAAAGATTTGTATCAAGGAAACAAACATAAATTTAAATTAATACTATCCTATTTTATTATTTTTGAAGGAAATTTGTACATAGGTACTCAGTATACTAAAAAAAAAGATTAAAAAAGGATTGCCTTTGTATTTCAAATAATTGTTTCCAACTAATAACCTTTAGCTTATAAGCATAAGGTCTATATTTTTGTCAAAAGTGAATAAACAGAATTTTGAACACATAAATAAATATCAAATTTAGAGGAAACTAATTTTCCATGGGTAAAATTATGAATTTTCATAAGTTATTACAACTTGACATCAAACCTGCTGGTTTTAATGCACAGGACATGTTTTTTAGCTGCTGAGCCTAAAATTGGTGTTGGCAGACAAAATGAAGTTGGTTTCATTTCAAGAATACAACTAAATGCTAATTATAAAAATGGATTTAAAGTAACCAGGGGGAACATTTTTTACAGGCTTAATGAAAAGAACTCGAGACAATATTAATTAAGACACCAAGAGAGTTCTTTTATTCCTACATTCTATTGACCCAATATTACTTCTAGAGGAGATAAAAAAGCAGGAGGTTAAACTTTTCATTTGCTGCATTTTTATTTTTGCCTTTTTTAAAATGAGTAACCCTGAATTTCCATACTGGTTGTTGGCGTTTTGAGTATTTTACTGTGGCTTTGAATATGAAGAATCATAGGAGAAAATTGAGGGAGAATGTATAAATTGATCAGAGAAAAGGGGCTATTGCTAATAGTAAGCAAACATGTTTTGCTTTCAATGGCATAAACATCATAGACATAATGAAACAGAAACTCAAACATAAGTAGGTATTTACTCACGTTTTCTTTCTACTGTATTTCAATGAATATTGAATCATGTTATAAAAATGTTTGTGAGAAATGTGAAGAAATGACTGGCAAAGATGTGTCATAGTCTAAAAGGTCATATGCTCATTCATTTATTTACTTCACTCTGCATTTTTCTTTATTGCCATTAAGTGTTATTAATCTTGCATTTAAATCACCAAATTCTAACTCTCCCAATTCCCCATCCTATCTTCCCCCAACATGTTATTAAAATTGTAGACATATGCAAAATATTTCAGTTGTTCATCCAACTTTTCACAGCCATTTATTGATATTTTTTGGAGTTTCCAATATTTTTGTAAGTGAAGTAAACACTTGACAAAAACATTTTTTGGAGATTAATTTTTAATGACGTCTTTCCAAAGAGGAGTATGTGGTGAAAAACACACCAAAACCCCACAAATGAAATAGAATCAATACAACAACCCCTGGGATTTTTAAAAACATATGTATTTCTAATTCGATCACAGTCTTTGAATTTTAAACATGAATCTTTCTCAGACTGTTGCAGTAGAAATTGAGAATGGAGCCCTGGTGTCCTGATACTTTTTTTGTTTTCTTAGGAGGAGATCCGTTGGTAGTGAAAACCCATATAATTTTCAGTAAATCATTTAGGACTAAATCTATTGAAGAAGCTTTCAATTCACATTATAGCCATTTAGAAAAATTTTTAGAGAAAAGAAATTAGATTGAATAGCATATTGTTACTTTATCAGAGTACAGTTAAGAACAAAAGATCCCTAGGGGATTGTGAATTTGGGAACATCTTACCTTTGGCTTTCAACATGAAATGTTATAATACAAATGGGAACAAGTCTGAGATAAATGCTCATAGAATATAAATTTACTTATTTGAAGTAGAAACAGAAATAAGAAAGGATACAGCATATTAAAATCTCAAGTATGAAAAGAATGTGAGATAAGTTTCGGAATTGACAGTATAGTTATCATCACTAGGTAATTATAATGTTAATGGAATTTGATATAAGAAAATATTGGCAATATTTTGAAGTTGGAGGACAGTAGATTTAGTCTTTATACAGGCGATAATGGAAATGGCTGGCTCAACAGCAAGTGAACTCCCCATTTGCATAATTACCTCCCCTTCTTCTCCATCAATAGGAGTGAGCAGGCCAGGTTGGATTCTTGGCAAGGATCAACAAATGTACTCTCAGCTGTGCCCAGGAAAAGTGTCAGGAGTTAAAAGTGAGAGGAGTGTGTATAAATACACTTTCAAGGAAATAGAGAAAGGGTGTATGCAATTTTGCAGCCAACTTGAGTGAGGCAACATCACTAGAAATCTATTTATTCAACACATAATTAGATAGCAAGTGTCTATAATGTGCTATGCACTTTGATAGGGACCAGAATAGAGTGGTGAAGCAGACAAAAGACCCCTTGCTGGCCTCATGAAAATTACAGGTATGTTCAGAGACAATATCTTTATTGTGAGAGAATTAAACTACGTCGAGTCTAAATTTCCTTTGAAATGTTGCTTGTTATATTAAATTATAATGGGGTTAATTATTGCACAATGAAATGACATTATTAGCTATATTTTGTTGTTTGTCTGTTACCATGATGGCATTTGTAATGAAAAACATATTTATTTTTCTCAAGTAGCCTCAATGTGACTACTTTGTGTCTTCTACATCCATTTGTAGCACTGTCCAGAAACTTCTCTGGAATCTCTCCATGGTCATACCCAAATTCAAATCTGTATATTTTAACTGAACCAATCCTCTAGAAATATTGCACCTCCTCTAAAAAGAGCAAAAGACCTTCGGATCCCCCATTGTATCTTCCTCAACAGCAACTTATTATTTCAATGAGACTGTCTGGTCCGGATGGAAGTCACTTAACAAGCATTGACAAGGTCACCATTTAATTTTACCATGTGCTAATTACATTTTAATCTCTAAGCCCCTCTAAGACTATTTAAAACTTTATGATCGCATTTTCTCTAATACACTGAGGTGTTATCAAATGTATGTTCGATTATTTCATCTCATTGTAAAGATATTATTTTTAGGGCTCACAATATTTAACTTTATATCTACTAATTGCTAATAATATCTAATTACCTTTTGGACATTCTCCTGCATGCCTTGATGATTTTGGCCTTTGTTTTACAATCTTCTAGCCCACTCTAATTTCTACAGTGATTCTAAGGGATTTTGACGTCTTTTTGATAATCCTTTCAACAATCTGGTATTTTGGTCCCTTGATCTCCTCTCCTTTAATGACCATTTTGCCTACAACCTCGCAATCTCATAGTCACACTCCAGTACTGTTTTTTCTTCATTTTTATTTTTCTTCATATAAGTTGCATTGTAAAACTATAGATAGGAAAGAGAAAATGTTCTCTGCTCCTAACTCCATTCTGGTGCGATATGCCAGTATGACACGCTAACAGGTTAGGGGTTGTCTTTGGTGACCCCAGACATTTTCATTATTGAAAACTGGAGTTATGGAATAATTAATACGGAAATTCCTTCCTCGGATGATGATGATCTCATTATTACATTTCACCAGCATTTCCCACAACTACTGTCCTTTGACCTCAAGAAGACTTTTAGCCCACAGACCCAATTACTCTCGTCCTATGCATGAACTATTTTCTTTCCTTAGTTCCCTCTGTTTCAAGCTAACATGCTATAACTTGTCTTTTAATTATACTTCTTTATTTATTATTATTAACATTTGTGTATTTCTCCTCCTGTTATTTCTTCTTGGGAAAATCAAACCAAATCAAACAATCTTTGAGCAAACTCTCTGCCCTCTCTTTGCCCACACCTAGGCCACTAAACCCTACTGTAGGAAACCACCCAGCTGGGGATACTAGTGACACCATCTGAGAAATCTAATGTGTATCCAAATCCTCTGGGCCCTAAGTATAATTCAGTATTGAATACATGTCCTTAGTCAGCTGTTCCCCTACAATGTTGGAAGAACAGATGCAGAAAAAGTAAATAAAATTGGGAGTTGCAGATGACAGAGAAATATGCAGTAAAGAGGAACACAGAAAATAGATAGTGGGGTAGCTAGGTTAAAGGTTATGTGCATTTATAATTGTGATAGCTCCTCCCAGATTAGTTTCCCCAGAGAGGAAGCTATTTATATTCCAACCAGCAACATATGACAGTACTCATTTCCTCAACCCTTGCCTCTACTGAATGTTAATAACTCATTTCATATTTCCCGGTCTGAAGGGGACAAATGGGTAGTATCTCATTCTTGTTTTAATTTACATTTCCTGAGTAATAGTGAGAAAGATTGCCTATTGATATAACTTGCTCATCTTTCTATTAGGTCATTTTTTATTCCTTTGTTAGTTTGCACTTTTTAGAATCTTTATATGTGTTAGAGTTTAGTTGCTTTTTTCTTTCATATATGTTATGAATATTTTCTCAATTTGACATTCATCTTTTATGTTGATCTTTTTCTTTTTTTTTAAATTAGGGTTTTTTTTGTTTTGTTTTGTTTCTTCTCCTTCCTCTTTTTCCCTAAAGATTTCATTGGGAATTCTGGGAAGGAGAACAGACAAGCCGCTGTCCCCCCGTTCTTCAGTCTAGCCATGGAAGACGTCGCCCCACTGGTCCTCGTTGGCACCACCACTGTGCTCTTCCCGGGTGAGGCAGATTGGTGGCTGGCCACTGGATGGCTGCTCATGGCGGCTCTTGGCTGCTCATACCAGCTGCCAGTTACTCATGCTGGCTGCCAACCACTCATGGTAGCCTTATGGCAGCCCATTGCAGTCTCACTGCAGCCCACCTGTTGCCGTCGACCCACAACATCCCAGCTCCAGGTCCAGCCGCTGCCCACCATCCCAGCTGTAGAGGGCGCAGCATCACCAGCCCTAACATGGGATCCAAAGCGGGGCCCCGCCGCCCAGAGCCGGCTATCCAAGCCAGCTCCCAACCAACGTGCCACTTGGCTAGCCCATATGTTGATCTTTTTCATAAATCAATATGCTTAATGTAGTTGTATTAATATATATTTTCCATAGGACCTCTGCATATTCTATCTTGCTTAAGAAATTCTTTCCAATCACAGATTAAAAAAAAAAGATATGTATTTTTTTATTTCTTTTTTTTTTTTCAGGAATTGTTTTCATGTGTAATTTTATTTCTTGACATTTTGTTCTGCTTTATGACATGGTACTTTTATTTGATCTTCCAAAATAAATATTTAACTTTCATTGATGACAATTCTTTTTCAGGTCATCTATTGAATTATTTTTAAGTTTAGAGATTTTATGTACTTCCAGAGACCTTTTTTGCTTTGTTTTGTTTTCCATCTTATTACCTTAAGTGTTTTAATTGCCTTTTCTTTATAAATAGACTTTATTTTCTAGAGCAGTTTTAGCTTCATAGTAAATGAAACGAAAAGCAGAGAGAGTCCCCATATACTTCCTACTCACCCCACCCCCACAGAGCCTCTTTCCTTCTAACATTCTCTGCCAGAGTGGTACATTTATTACAACTGATGAACCTACATTGACACGTCATTATCACTCAATGTCCATAGTTTATATTAGGGTTCACTTTTGGTGTTTTACATTCTGTAGGTTTTGACAAATGTATAATGACATGTACTCATTATTATGGAATAATTTCACTGCTCTAAAAAATCCTCTGTTCTTCACCTCTTCCTCTCTCCTTACCTCCTACCCACTGGCAACTACTGATTTTTTTTTTACACCCTCCACAGTTTCCCTTTTCCCAAATGTCATTAGTTGGAATCATATAATGTGTAGCTTTTTCAGATTGGCTTTTTATCACTTAGTAATATTCATTTTAGGTTTCTCCATGTCTTTCTATGGCTTGATAGTTCATTTTTCTTTAGTGCTGAATAATATTCCATTGGCTGCATGTACCACAGTTTATTTGTCTTTTTAACTAAGGACATCTTGGTAGTTTTCAAGTTTTGCATTTATGAATAAGGCTGTCTTAAAATATCCATGTGCAGGTTGTGTGGACATGGTTTTCAAATCGTTTGTGTAAATACAAAAGAGCATGTTGCTGGATCATATAGCAACAGCATGTTTAGTTTGGGAAGAAACTAAACTGTCTTCCAAAGTGGCTGCATCAGTTTGCGTTCTCACCTATAGTGTGTGAGAGTTCCTGTTGCCACACATCCTCGCCAGAATTTGGTGGTGTTAGTGTTCTATATTTGGCCACTCTAATAAGTGTTTTTGGATGTCTCATTTTAATTTGCTTTTCCCTGATGACATATGATATAGAAGATTTTTTCACATGCTTTTTTGTCATTGTATACCTTCTTTAGCGAGGTGTCTGTTCAGGTTTTTGGCCCATTTTTTAATTGGGTTGTTTGTTTTCTTGTTGAATTTTAAGAGTTCTTTGTACATTTTGGGTAACAGTCCTTTATCAGATAAGTTTTGCAAATATGTTTTCCCTGTCTATGGTTTGTTTTCTCATTATCATGATAGTGTCTTTCCCAGAGAAAAAAATTTAAAAATATTAATGAAGTCTAGCTTATCAATTATTTCTTTCCTGGATTGTGTCTATGGTGATCTATCTAAAAATCATTATTTTTAAGGTAATTTAGATTTTTTCCTGTGTTATCTTCTAGTATTTTTGTAGTTTTGTACTTTACATTTAGGTGTATAATTTATTTTGAATTAATTTTTATTAAAAGTTACAAGGTCTGTGTGTGGATCTGTTTTTTAAAACTTGTGCATGTCATTGTTCCAGCACCATTTACTGAAAAGCCTATCTTTTTTCCCCATTTTATTGTCTTTGTTTCCTTGTCAAAGATTAACTGACTGTATTTATGTGGGTCTTATTTCTAAATGTAATTTTTCAATATTAAACTTTCATTTCTTCTATTGGGTCTGCATAAGTTGGTGGAAACTGTTTTTGTTTTTGTTTTTTTACATTCTTATATCCCTAATTATTATGTGTGGGGGATATGTTGCAAGGCTACCAGTGGATGCCTAAAACAGAATAATATTGAACCCAATATATACTATGAGTTTTTTCTATACATATGTATACTTTATGGCTTCTCTCTGGCATATCTAAATTGCCAGTATCACTATTGTGCTTTGGGGCCATTACTAAGTAAAATAAAGGTGACGTGAACACATGCACTGCGATACCTTGACAATCGAGCTGATAACCAAGATGGCTACTAAGTGACTAGGATAGGTAGTGTATACAGCGTGGAAACACAGAACAAAGGGATGATTCACGTCCTGGGCAGCATGAAATAGGAAGACGTGAGAGTTCATCATGCTACTCAGAGTGGTGCATAATTTAAAACTTATGGTTTGTGTCTGGAATTTTCCGTTTAATATTTTCAGACCATGCTTGACCAAGGGTAACTGAAACTGTGGACAGTGAACCCATGGATAAGGGGGGGGGGGCTTCTGTAGTGACATAATGCATAGTGAGACATCCTCTGTCTTCTGGGTAGATCTCCAGCATATTTACTATTCTGAGAATAGTAAATATCTTCTCTGATCTTGTAAAATTGTCATTCCCCTGATAGTGACAATTTTTGTCAGATTCTTGTCTACACCTTGCTTAAGCTCATTTGAAATTAATGCATAGCCAATGCCAATAAAATTTTCTTATACTCCGAATACTGGAATTTGAGCTGTTTTTATGAAAAAACTTAGAAAAATTTAATAGCAGCGAAGATTTGACTGACGTTAGACTAATAACATGGATGCTGTTTTTACTGCCTTTTCACAGTACATTAGTGCTCTGTTTAGGGCTCCATCTTAACAGTTGGGTGAATATCAGGACAATGGTCTCAGCAAAATCAATTAGTCCTCTGAATATTATTGACAGTTGAATGTAAAACCATATGAATAAATGCCCTAATTCTTAATTATTATTATTTTTTTTGCAAAAAATACCAAAAGCTTTTCTTAGTTTCAAGTGGTAAGGTTTTGTGTGGTTGAATCCATATGGAATAAATATGTTAACTTATCAAAGGAACTTCAAATATAGTGAGTGCAAAGAGCCATTGCTGGAAGATAAGTTATCATTGCAGAGGATGTATGTGTAAAGGTGTTGGAGATTAGGTTGAATGTTTGCTGATCTAGAGACACATACCGATATCATACTCTCATGTCTTTTATCTTTTTCCCTCAAAAGCAAAGTGCACAAAACCGTAAATTCCATTCATCTAGGTTTATTCTGCTATTGATAATAAGAAATGAAAGCTTATTGACACGTTTAATTTTATTTCCTTTTAAACATTATCCATATGCATTTATTTCTCTGGTCCTTGAAGATAAGCAAAAGATCAAGTAAAATTTACATAATTTGACAATAGTTGTTACTAGAAAAAGTCAACTTGAGGTGAAAAATAAAAAATGAAACTAAATATTATGAAAATATGTTTTGAACTGTAATAAAATTTAGGTGGGACTATAAACTATACCTTAAAGAATAATATAGTATTGGGGTAAGTTGCTTGGGGTCATTTTCTAAGTGTAGTAAGGAATTTTGCTTCCCCATGAAACCTCATTACATCTAGGAATCTAATACTAATAGGGTAATGAAGACCTTAAATTTATATACCTGGGGTGCCAAAAAATGTATACAAGTAAACACTTTGGTCAACGTTGCTCAAGCAGTAGCTTGCCATAATCAGAAGTGTTTGGACGCTGATGGTAACCACTTTGAGCATCTCTTGTAATTACAGAAGTTAAACGTTACTTGTATTCATCTTTTGTTATCAGTATATAGAGAGTATTACAATTTTAATAGTTTTTCCTTTCTTAAAATGTGTATACATTTTTTGACACCCTCTGTATATTTTACATATGTGTATTTCTCCTGACATTTATGCAGCAACAACACATTTTTAAAATGTGGACAATGATATAATAAAAATAAAATTGAAATATAATAAGTAACCTTAAATAAGCATTTAAATGGGCTAGGCAATATTATAAGCACTTTGCATATGAAATGTACCTTTATAACCATTTTGCTAAAGATAGTTTGCTTACTCGCCCAAGCTTTCAGAGCTCTAAAGTGGTCATCTGGGATTCATATTGTTCACATGACAGCATGTACAGTTACAGTTAGTGCACTAATAAATTTAACAATAATTTATTGCATATCACCTGTGTGCCATGCACTTCTATGTCCTGAGATATAGCAAACAGACAAAATCTCTGCTTTTCAGGGACTTACATTGTTATTTGGGGAGAGCGATATTAAACAAATAGATGCACATAATATTACCAGTTAGAAGTAAATGTTATGAACAAAATTAATGTAACCCAAATCATGGAGTGTTTGTGGTCTAGAATGAGCTCTGTGTGGTGGTGACATCTGAACAGAGACTTGAATGTTGTGTGGAATGGCCAGAGCAGATGTGTGAATAAAGAGAATTCCAGGCAAAGAGAAGAGTAAGTCTACATGCTTTAGGTAGGCATGTGCTTAGCATCATCAAGGAATAGCAAAATGATCAAGGGAGAAATCACAGCAAGTATGAGGAAGGGGACTGGGAGAATCGAGGATGATTCTGGGAGTGAGCTAGGGACCAGATGGTATACGCCAAGGGAGGAACTTGGCATTTTATTTTAAGGATGTAGGAAGACAGTCAGAAGGTTGACACAAAGAAAAGCTCAGCCTGATTCCCAGTGTATCAGAATGGTCCTGAACTCTGCGTGGAGAGTCAGCATAGCAAGAGTAGGCTCGAGGAAGTTTCTGCTTCCTGTTTGGTCATTGGCAGAGATGATGGGGGTTAGACTGTGTGGTAGCAGTGGTGGAAGTAATTCCTGACATATTGATAAGATTCCTAATGAATGAACTCAAAGTGATTCTCTTCTTTGTAATATTTGCTATTACACAAATCTGTCTTTTCAGCTTAGTTTTTCTTTCCCTAAAACCAGAATGCTACTATCCTTTGAAGAGACAACTCAATAAATGCCGGTTGAACAAATAAATGACAGAAATGTATCTCTTTTCTATTTTGCAGATCTATTTTCACATGCGGTGTTGAATAATTTATCATCACATTGTACTCTGGTAAGTTCATCATGCTCAATAGCTTCAAGATCATTTTTTCTTTTTCTAACTGTAGTTATCTGAATAATCCTAAAATGTGGCATGTAGTGTTGGGTTTAAAACTAAATAATCTTTTCTGGTGTTGTTGTCTACTGAATATCATATCTTCTAAATGTCACCGATGCTAACCTTTATTGTATACTGATTAAATACACTGCAGATGAATTCTTACATCAATCTTAACTCTCTTCATGAAATCTGGGATAAAGTGCAAAGAAAGGTAAAAAAAAATTGTATAAGATGAAAATGGTTTCTAATGATGCTGTTATTTTTATCCTTTCATAATTTTGAAGAACTACTAATCACTTCATGTTCAATATATATATAGGCAATGAATGAAAGAATGAAAAATTTTCTTAAGAGACTAAAAATGGTCTTTGAAAACTGTACTGAACATACAGTTTTTCTGGCACTTTCCCTCTTCCTTGTTTCTCTGAGAACTGTTTTTTGTCTGAATCATTGACACCATAAGGTGTAATGATGTAGAGTTGTTTGTGAATACACTTTCTGCCCTGTGGAGGAAACTGGCCTGCAGGGAAAATGCAGAAGACAGATGTGTAGATTCTGAGGCAAGAGACACAGATGAGCTCTGACTGTGTTCAAGCCCTGATAATATGTCGTAAGGTCTGTTAGACACCACATGTATCTTATAAAGTCCCTGCTTAATATGAGCTGGATTTGTAACAGAGAACTAATACAAACTGTTTAAAAGACAAGCTCAAAAGTACTGGGAATAAATATATGATGCCTCATTGTCAATACTTTAGCAAGAACATTTAAAATAAGTTTCTGAAGTTTTGTTTAAAAATAATCTATACATTTTCAATATTATTAATCTATAAATTATATAATCTTTATTGAGAAGCACAGCTACCCCAAAGTAGTACAAATAAGCAAGGAATATTATTAGTGATGTCATTTAGTCTCATGGCTTTAAATATACGATTCATATGTGGTGACTTCCAAATTTATGTCTATAGGTCAGACCTTACCATTTGTGTTTATAATCACATAGCTCATTTGCATATAACCACCATCTCCACTTAAATGTCTACTATACTTTTGAAACTCAAAAGGTCCTTTCCTTTACCATATTCAATTCATCTTCAAATCCCGTTGGCTTGACCATTAAACTCTGCCTGTGATCGGACCACTTCTCACCACTGCCACTGCTGTTTTCAAGCTGCAAGCGTTTTTCACCAAAATATGTCAGTACCTTCTAAATCTGTCTAGTTCTGCCATTGTCCCTTTCAGGAAAAAACTGTTATGTTAAAACAAAAATTATATCATCTCACACCCTAACTAAAAAGCTTTTGATAACTTTCCATCTTTTTTAGAATAAAAGCCAAAAATGAGAAAGATGGCCCACTAGGCTCTGGATGATATGCTTCGTCCTCAATTCCTTTTATCACTGACTAATTTCTTACCCTCTCTGGATTCATCTCCTCCCTCTCAGTGGCAGTCACACTGTCCTCTTTGCTGTGTCACAAACATTTCCAGGAGCTCTCCTCCAAACCACTGGACTTGCTGTTCTCCTGGTTCACGATGGCTGTGAGTGTTGCTCTCTCCCTTTCTCTAGTCTCAGGGCTCTATTATTGATTGATAAACTTTCTTAATTATTTAAAACAAGCATTTAAAATGTTTTTTAAGGAGGAGATTTATCACATGGACTTGATTGTACAAGTGATGGGAATGATGGGAATGCATGGATTGGTGGCAGGAGGAAACCATCTATCCCTGGGCAGGAGAGACAAGGGGAAGAGGCAGTGTTATGAGAACTAGATCAAGACAGCTGCTGGGGCACTAACTAAAACAGAGTGAGGAGAGAATACCCTATCTTTTTCCTTCCCCCTAGTCTTTAGTTTCCCCCATTCACCAAAGCCAGCTAAACACCACTGGCCTAGGTCAGAATCTCTGAAATATAAAGCAGATCAGGGTAAGGCTGAGCAATGGATCTGAGGACAAACATGCTCCGTCTGACATTCCTTTCTTTATTCAGCCCTTTTCTTAGACATTTCCCTTCAGTCTGGCCTTCTCTGAACACTCTTTCTAAAATTGCAGCCCCACCCTCAGCTTCCCTATCCTTCTTTCATTATTAAATATTATATATCTTGCTTTTTAATATTTCCTTTGCCTGTTTCTTCCAATAGAATGTGATATTTTAAGGGTCTGAACCATTGCCTGTTTTATTTACTCCTGATTCTCCAGCTCCTGGGATTGTTTCTGGCAAATAGTAATTGTTCATTACATATTTGGGAATAAATGATTGAATGTACAGGTAAATTGACTCTGAAAATGGCTTCCTTTAAGAAATTGTTAGGTCCTCACACAGAATGAGTTAATTTATACTTCAGATGCAATTTTAAAATGTTAGGTGAAATTACGTTTCCACATACTGGAAATTCCAAGGAACCAGTTGAACATACAAAAATGAAGCATCTGCGTAAACAGACACGCTCCCCACCGAAAGAATACAGCCATTGAGCCATCCAAAAATTAGTGTATAAAAAAAAGAACTATCAAAAGCAAGCATAATAGTCCAGGTTCCCCTCGAGTGAGGACAAACAGGCCTTCAGTATCACTTAATTCATGACTGTGTTACTGCTTCTTACAAAATCTGATTATGTTGATGACCTTGAAGCATCAAAAAAGATGCACATATTTTATTATACACTATTTAATAGGGATGTAAAAGTGCAATCAATGTATTCTGTGAAACTTTTTCCCAAAAGTTGTGAAACTAGATAATATCTTCATGATTAAGGGTTTGTGTTGTTGGAAGTCATGACATAGTTTTTCCGTCTTTTGTTGCAAAAATGCATCATGACTTTTCCGACAACCCAATATTTCTAGAAAATTATTTTATAGGAAATTTCCTTGATGCTGGGTAAGTGAAATTGTACTCTGTGTGTATTATATATAATGGATATATAAAATACGAAGTATCTTTAAAAATTGTACGATTTAAGTCAGAGGACTTATGTCACAAGTTATTTGACTTTGGGCAAGTTAAACAGCTTCGAAATTGAATTTTTTCATTTAAAGGCTTACTGCAAGAATTAAATGAAATAACATTGATCTTTTTAATTACCTAGCACATTACTTAGCACATATGGAATGTCATTTTAAGTCTTTTGAAATGCAATTAAATACACTCAAGTATAGTTGAATGAGTATGTAAAGTAGAAAATTGCATTTGGTTAGATATGTTTTTCATAATCAAGAGTATCTTAAGGTAGATTGTTAGAAATATACTTTGCATTAAACCTCAAAAAATCTATTTATAATAACTGTCAAAATAGAAATGCAATAGTTCTGGTATATGCTACTACCTAGTTATATTATTAAACCTCTTTTGAAAATATATGATTTTGGAATATTTTCTGTAAAATTAAATTAATAGTTAATTACTATTTGGGCTGCAAATACTCATAATATCAAAAATTTTTCACATCTGAGTGTTTGTTGTAATTTTCATAACTTGATAGCTAACTGCATCTATTCTTTAAATTTTTTTATTTTTCTGATGTAAGACCTGATTAAAACAACCCAATCACTCTTTATATCTCTTGCCCATTTCAACATAATTGTCAGGAACAAAATCAGTCAGATGATAATGTGTTACTCTTCTAAAGGTATGCAGTTTGGAAATACAGTAATTCCTTGGTCATTTATGTCGCCAAACGTAAGCATAAAGAAAATGAAGATGCAGTTTTGACTTAAGACCTTTTTTTTTTTGTAAAGAGTTAACTACATTTCCCATAGTATCTGATTTTATTACTTAATTTTATTACATTAAGGTGTGAAATGTGTTATATTACCAATTCCTAGTAATTTACAGAAATACAGTGAAGGTCACTCAAATGCCATTGATTTTAGGATTGATATGATGAAGAATGTATCATTAAGTTTTAACTCTGCTACTAAAATTTACTCACAAAAATGCATCAAAATACTGCTCGAGAGAGAGAAATAACATGCGTAAGATGAACTGGAGTGATTATATATATATATATATATATATATATATATATATATATTCTAAGATTTTTATTGGGGAATTGGGGAAGGGGAACATTGTGTTTTTTCAGGACCCGTCAGCTCCAAGTCAAGTTGTTGTCCTTCAATCTTAGTTGTGGAGGGCGCAGCTCAGCTCTAAGTCCAGTCGCTGTTTCAGTCTAGTTGCATGGGAGGACTGCTGGGGGGGAAGGGGCATAGTCCATCATTCCATGCAGGAGTCAAAATGGCAACCTTGTTGCACACTGAGCCATCTGGCTGCCCATCAGCAGCTCACTCAGCTCTCAGTTGTGGGGTGAGGGAGGTGTGTGCAGCCCACCATCCCATATGGGTGTCAAACCAGCAACCTTGCTACTAAGAACACATGCTCTCACCAGCTCAGTGACAGTTCAGCTTGGGCACAGCTCGCTGGTCCATGTGGGAATTCAACCAGGCTCGTGCTCTTAACCAACTGGGCCACTCGGCCAGCCCTGGAGTGATATTTTTTGACTAAATCTAAATAGAGTATGAGAAATAATTTATATAGATGACAGTATTAGATGCTAAAGATGAAATATGGGGTAACTGAATAGACACTGATACACTCACCTAGATACATAACGTATTTTATAGTTAGAATTGTTCATTTATTTATTCAAAATGGTTTTACTGAGCTTCTCCTACATACGTAGAAAGCATGGTGCTTTGTGGGGTACTCAGTAAAAATGTTTTATTTGCCTCTATAATGTGATAATAGTGATAATAAATATGCCACAAGAGAACTGTACTTCCCAATTTCTGTCTAACCCCTACCCACCCATGTGCAAACAATAATAATGTGTGTGTGCAGCCCTGTCCTACTCTTCAACTAGGACAATGGCAAAAGTTTCCATTTACTAGTGAAGTGAAGAAAGAAATAACTTGTCCTCATGTCCCTGGGTATTTTGTGCCCACCTGGCTTTCACCCTCTTTCCCCAGCCTGTGTGCAGTGATCCAGTTAACAGGCCCAGTGCTGAGGTTCCTAATTCTGTATTTTCCTACCAGGGCAAAGCAAGTCTTTGCATTAATCCACACCCCAGGCCTCTTCCCTGATATCTGCTACTCATCAATAGACTCCACCCTGTCCCTTAATCAGGGCCATTGCATTTATATAACCTAGCACAAAATGCTGAGAGAATTTAGTAGTGGAAGAATCTAGCTAGGGAGATCAGCTAAGACTTCATGAAAGAACTTACTATTGTACTTGGCTTTGATGGACAGATAAAATTTTGATGCACAAAGCCACAGAGGGAGCTCTTCCTGAACAAGAACAGTATTAATAAAAATAAATCAATAAAAGCCGGCATCTGGAAAGTATATAGGATATTCAAGGAGTCATAGAAAATCTTGTTTGCCAGGAGACTAGGGCATGGGTAAAAACTGAACTACTAATATTGGAGGATGAATGCCAGATTACAGACTATTCCATATCAGGCCCCATCCCAGCTTTCTAGAAAGATGACCCAGCCATTTGCTGTCTTTGTAATCTCTCTGCTAGAAACAAGGAGGGACACTGCTTAGCACATCAAGGGCCTTCTTCTACCAGTAAGTTTTAGGAACATTATTTCTGAGTCTCACTCTGAAATCATCAACTGCCACATCACACATCTCTTATCCTCCAACTTCTGACTGTTCTAGAACAGCCCGGTCACCTGTATGACCTGCTTTGCTTGGAACTCTCAAAGGCAGGGCTGTTTTATCACTACCTAGGAAACGAATTACCATATTTCCCCATGTATAGACACACCCTTTTTTGAAAAATTTGGGGTCTAAAAACTGGGTGCATTGTATACAGTGGTTGTAGATCTTTTTAACTTGCATTTCCTGCCTTTTTTGCGCTTGTTTTTGTGCTCATACAACCACTGTATATGACACACCCAGTTTTTAGACCCCAAATTTTTTGAATATGGTACGTCTTATACATGGGGAAATACAGCAGTAAACTGAGGAAAAGGGGAAAAAAATCTATCCAACTCAACTTCCTTGTTAATGCCCCCATTTTGAAGGCGTTGGCATTATTTCTGGCTTTTGCCTTTTTTTCTTTTTGCAGACAAACTGTCTGGAATGGCCCAGATGCTAACATATCTGCCATCACTGCTCTGCACTTAAAAAATGATATCCAAACTCCATTCCCAAGAATGAGTTCTCTCACAGCATGGCCAACACCTGAAATAAACTGCAATGCATATGCAAAAACTGTACTTGAGATTCGGACTAATCATATTTCTTGGTGATGTTACAAAAATGAGTGTGGCTAACTTAAACAAAAAACATAATCTATTGAAGAGATTTAAGAACCATCACACATGAACAACAACAAAATGTTAGGGGGAATCAAGCTTGTGGGAAACAATGGAGATAGAACATACCAGAATGCTGCCGTTATTCCCCGTCCTAGGAGCCATAGACAGCCCTCTGCATACAGTAGACGTTGCCACTGCCAATAGGTATAGCTGCTGTTCAGCCCTCTGCCTTAAGTCTAATTGCCCTATCCATTTTTCTTCACGTTATTCACTCCAGACTCAGAGTTCTGCAAAGCAGCATATGGTTAACCTTAGTTCATGGCCCTCATCCTCAATATTGTAGTGAGAAATTGGGCCCAACCTGTCACCAAGACTTAGAAAATGGAGTGTTCCTCCAAAATGGAGAAGTTCAGATGCAGGACAAAATAAAAATATTGACAAGTATCTATTAGGTTTACCTTTTGACTACTCAACATTCATGTACATTTTTCTTCCACACTTATAAAGTGCTCCAGAAATCTTTGGATTCTTTACCTCATATCATGCCATACCATCAACTATGTTTAGTATGCAATACTCCAGAATCCAGATTTCCGTAAAGCAGCAAGCAAACAAGTTTAATTATTCCTAAATCGATAAATAAGGACATCTAGTGCAGAATCGCTGGTAAATGCATCCCTAAAAATGCTATTGCATTCTAAAGTTATGTTCTAGACACCTCTGTAATCATTCTTGTATATAATCTCCAGAGTTTTGCTGATGGAAATAGAGTTCTGCAGTTCTTTCATGGGCCTTCTAAGTTTTGTCTTTGCAACTGGCCACATTAGGGCATGTTGGAATGTGATTCCAAATAAATGTCTGTACACTAAAATAGGTCATGAGAAAACTTAGCTTCCTCAAATAAAAAACAGTTGGTACTATTATGCCTCATAGGTATGGGAATATTAGTAATCTGATCCAGGGAGTTAAATGAGCATTGGGAGTTACTCTTGGGCTCTTTGAATTTTCATATATATTTACATTGTAGGAGTTGTGGTCTCACTACTTTCTGATGAATGCCCTAAATTTCACAGAAGAGATCTTGGAGAGGTCATGATTCAGTGGATGTGGTAATTTATTTTTTAATTAAAGTTTATTGGGATGACAATTGTTAGCAAAGTTACACAGGTTTCAGGTGTGCAATTCTGTAATACATCATCTATATATCACATTGTGTGTTCACCACCCAGTCAGCTCTCCTTCCATCACCATATATTTGATCCCTTTTACCCTCATCTACCTCCCTTCTCTCCCCTTTTACCCTCTGGTAACCACTAAACTATTGTCTGTGACACTGGTTTTGGCTATTGGAAAAATAATTAATTATGTTAGTATAGTCACAGCAAGTTACCCTGACTCAAATTTTTAGGAGTCATTCCATTCTATCTCCATAAATTTCACATGCCCTTACTACCACTCATATTTTCCTATGGCAGGAGTCTCACAGACCTCCAAAACATCTTGTTAAATTCATTTTCAGGTGAATATACATGATCATTTAGTTAGCCATTTCCCCTCTGCTGTTAGATTCCAATCCTTGACTACCAATAAATAGAATTTTCTACCTTCTGACATACACAGGGCAGTTGGTATAAATCACACTCCCCATATTTCCCTGTGGAAATTCTGCTTTTAGTCCAGTTATAGTGCCTTGGTTCAATCCACGGAGACTGACCTACTTAACTCATGCAGAAAATACTTTATTGGAAGCCTTCTTGCATAGTTCCTTTGTTGGCAAGATTTGGAGAACTATATATTTTGAAAATGGTCAAGAACCAGTGGAATTCGGCAAAAAAAAAAACAATCTTCCCAAACACCACCACGGACAGAGGCCACCCCTATAGTGACCATGTATAAAATGAGCTTACCACTGTACACAGTTATATATTGCTATATTGCTGTTGCTGCCAGCAGATTCAAACCCCTCTTACATTTTTCCTTGTGACATTTCTTCATGAATCACACATTTCTAGGTGGTCAAACCTAGTTGTTTCCATCTGGGTCATTTGCTCTCACCTTGCCTTGCAGGATGTAAGGACAGGAAATCCTCTCAGGCTGTCCTAGTGGGTAGATGCCTTACCTGCTCAGGAAACTCACATTGTGAAGAATTTCCTCTAAAGTAGGAAGAGGTTTCCATAATAGGAAGTCCAAGAAAAAAAATGCCCACAGAAAAGTTGGCTGTGTGTCTTCCTTCGCTGTCTTTGCATTTCTGTTAGGTCACCGACAAAATACCCAGTCCCCTATTGGTTCCTTCTTAGGTCTTAGAATTTACTGTCATGGAATCCATAAGAACTCTACCCTACTGGGAGCAAATGTGGGTGACCCAGATTTTTTAGGAGGTAAAAAAAAGCTGTTGGAGTCTGTGTTCAGGGTGGTGGTATCGTCAGGGCGTGCCTTGGGGCTGTTATCTGCCAAGAAAGATGGAGTACAAGGCCAGCCAGTGGAAGCTGTGACTCTGTTTTAGGATATTCTTGTGAAAGACAAAATGAGATGTAAGGAGGGACTTAAGTTTAGAGAGGTGATGAAATAAAACTGAAGTGACCTTATCAATATTCAGTACACAGAAGATGCTGTTTACTGACATGTGCAATCTAAAGAGAAGGAAGTGTTAAAATATATGCACAGCTTTTTTTAGCCTGGATGACTAGAAGAATAGTGGTGCCACAGGCAAAATAGGGAAGTGTGGAAGAGAAATTTATTGTAGCAGAAGGGATAAATGATAAACATGGTTTTGACTATTTTCAGTTTGATGGGCTGGGAAAAGAAGTAAGTGTGGGATATTGTCAATGCAGAACTGCAGTGTACAATCCTTCATGATTTCAGTTTGTTGGTTTGATTTATTATGATAGGTGATTTCAAGCTCCCAGAGGAACATGAGATGAGATGGTGAATGGCACTGAGCATATGAGTTAATGATCGTAAACCAGCAATGGATTGCTTACCATTCCAGGCTATAATCTAGAAAACAGATTTCTGAAGTTTTAAAACCACTTCCTGAATAGTGTATAGGAAAAAAAACTAAAACATAAAAGCATGTGATTTACGAAGGTTATTAAACAATTCTAAGTCCTTTTGAATAGTCTATACCTTATTAAGTTGAAAAACGTACTAAAATAAAAACTCATACAAATAACCAAGGTTCTAATAAAAGGAGTATATTATATTTATAAATTTTAATTATTAATAAAAACTTAAGGTTGAGATAATTATTTGATTTGGTTAATTGGGATTTTTTGAAAATGACTTTTAAGGAAATATGTTTTTGGTAATTTTCAAAATAAGCAGTTGAGTTATGGCAATTGATACATAATTGCAATTGCAGGAAAATTCTACATATTTGCACAGATTAGTTGTACTTAAATATTTATTTTTATAATCTTTATAAACATATAGAAAAATCCATAAATTTACTGAAAAAATTTTCTTCTTTAGACCACTTTCATATAGCAAAATGACTACCAGCACAAGCCTACTCACAGAAACAATTGCTGTAACAAAAAAATGTTTCTAATATTGAGGTACTTCCATTTGCATTCTTCAAAAGACTGGTAAATACTTCTTTAGGGATTTCATAGAAATTGACTTTGGCATGATTTGACAAATAATTCTAATTGATTTATGAAACAGAAACCTAGTCTAACTAATGGCCCTGTGTTCTTCTAGTGAGACAACTATCCAAATTGATGCAGCATTAAACACAACTTTATCTTATTTTATTTGATTTTGCATAGCCTTGGGTTTTTGATCATGATCCAAATGTCTAATGTTATGGCTAGTAATTTGCAAGACAAATGCAGAAATATCAAAGTCTTTTCCTTTATTCATCTGTGTTGGAGTCTACTTAATATTTTAAACAGACTAAAGACATGATTATAATCCTTTTAACGTAATTCCAACAAACACCTTCTAACAGATTTGTGATAAAAGTTGTATTTAATTAAAACCAATGTTAGGAAATAATTTGCAAGTTTATAGATCTTCTGTTATAAATACTGTCTTATTTAAGATTCACAGCAAATTTAAGAATTAGCTCAATTTTTTATATAAGAGGGTAAGTTACCAAGTAGACAAGTAACCTACATAATGGAGATGCAAATTCAAGTTCTATAACTATAAATCACAAACATGTTGTTTTCACCATTAAACTATGATTTTGAGTGCTACCATATTTCTTAAGTATTTTCCTTTTTATTTGCTAAAAGAAGGGAGGTGCTATAGGGACATGTGACTAGGTCCAATACATTTATTTATTCAGCAACGAATAATACTTTAGCACATAACATATTCCAGTGTTCTTTCTTGGCAGTGATCATACAGTGCTAACAGTAAAACAAAATCTTTGCCCTGGTGAATCTTGTATTCTATCAAAAAAATTGTATAAATGACAAAAAGATATTACATAATGTTATGTGATTTGTGCTTTGAGAAAAAACACAAAATGATAGTGAGATAGAAAATAATATGTGTGGGGAGGAGGAAGGCTGTGTATGTGATACCATTGCTTTTGAGAGTATCAGTTACTTTAAGAGAGCATGAGAGACCCAAAGATTTATCTGCAGGAGTAATGTTCCCAAAAGAGGGTTCCTCAGGTAGAGAAATTTGAAAACCTGTATGAAACTAACACAAACACAGAAAAATTGGCAAATTAAAAAAAATTGGCAAATATTTGAACTGACACATTATAGAAGACAACACACATAAGCCCAATAAATGTATGAAAATATGCTCAAACTCAATATTAGAGACAAATAATTAGAGTTTTTTTTATCCTACAAGATTATTAAAAAAACTTTTGATAATTTTCAGTCCCAGGAATAATGTGATTCAACAGTGCAATTTACACACTAATAGAAGAATATTGATTGGTACAACTGCTTTGGAAAACAACTTACCATTTTTGGTAGAGGTAAACAAATCCACATGTACCCTAGAAAAATTAACATATAGGCTTAGGAAGAGATGTTCAAGAATAAACATATATGGTAGCATTGCATGTGATAGCAAAAAGCTAGAAACAATTCAAATTCCTATGACAGGTGAACAGTAAATAGTTTGTGGATTATTCATATAGTGGAACACTAGGCAGAAGTTTAAGTGTGTGACCTATAGCTACAGGCATCACTCAGGATAAAAAGCTGTGAAAAATGTTACAGAATACACACAATTGGATATAATCCAATTTATATAAGATTTTAATTTTTGCAAAATTAAGCAATGTCTTGATTATGGGTACATTGATGACAAAACTATAAATAAAAGCAAAGGAGAAATAAAATTCTAGAAAGAATGTATTGCTAGGAAGGAGGAGATGGAATTAGGGAGAGGATACTACTAATAGTCTACATTTTTATCTGTCATGGAAGCATGGAGGTGTTCTTTCATTTTTATTATGTTTATATCATACACATTGATTACACATATTCTTGTGATTTCTAAGCAGTTTATGTTGAACATGATTTTAAAGAGCAAGAATGAAAGGCAGTTAAGGTAGTGGAAATAAGTATATTTAGCTTTTTCAAATCATTTGGTTGTGAAAACAAGAGAGATATAGGTAGGAGATGGGAAGGGGATAATGTAGTCAAGGAGAGAGTAATGTATGTTTGTTTACATTGGGGTTTCTATTTTGGTCAGCATTTTTGGGTGGGTTGTTTTGCCTTGTTTATAAATTAATGTAAGTGAGAAGAAAAATTACAGCAGCATTGAGAGGTGTCAATTACTGCAGCAAAGTCCTTGAGTGGGAGAGAGGGAAATAGATGTGGTCCCACCACTCATTATCAGGCACTTTGTGTTCCAGCCACACAGAACATTGGCAGGTCTACAGAATGACAGCATCTCTCACTACACCATGTCTGCATTACTGTTTACTGCTTATAATTCTCCTCGATCAGTCTCCACCTGTGAATGTTTTCTCATCCTTCAAGATTTCAACTCAAACGTCAAATCATTAATCAGCCTTTCCTTACCAACCCAACTGAAATTAGTCACACTCTCCATCAAAATTTCACAGTATCTCCACAGGCCTATTGAAATCACGTTTATCATTTTGCATTCTGACTTTCTCACTAGTTGGGTGAGCATTTTGAGGAATTGACAACTGTCTTATTCATTTGTGTTTATTTTTACTGTCCAGTACTGAGCCCAAAATCATTATTCATCATAACTGTTTATACAAATGAGTGAATGGAATATAAAGAGCTTTCACTTAAAATACTGATTAAGAAGGATTATATGAATGTTTTGAGGTATAATCAGTTCCACCATGTCTTTACATTCCAAATCATGGAAAGTCTGCAGCTAAAAGAAGGTATAGTAAAGACATTTACAGGAACTTATATTTGTATTTGTAAAGTATAACAATTAAATAATCAACGAGACTTAGCTAGTATCTATTTCCTTTGATAATGTCTTTCTGTCTATCAAGTCCTAGCAAGAGCAAGGTGCACTTTCCAACTAGTTACTTGGGGACAGTTTTAAAAGTTGGCTATTTATCTGCCATTTGTGACAACATGGATGGATCTTGAGATTATTATGCTAAACAAAATAAGTCAGACAGAAAAAGTAGAGAACCATATGATTTCACTGATATGTGGGGTATAAAACTGAAAGCAACAAAGGAACAAGACAAAGAAACAAAAACTTATAGACACAGACAATAGTTTAGTGGTTACCAAAGGGTAGGGTGGGGGGGCGGGCATGGAGGATGGTAGATGAAGGTAAAAGGGGTCAAATATATGGTGATGGAAAGAGAACTGACTCTGGGTGGTGAACACACAATGTGATATATATACACACACACACACACACACACACACATATATAGATAGATAGATGATATACTATAGAACTGTACACTTGAAACCTATGTAATTTTACTAACCATTGTCACCCCCAATAAATTTAATTTTTAAAAAAATGTTGGCTATTTACCAAGATGTGGGCAAAGGTCAGGAAAACGACCAAGAGATACTGTTAGTTAGGAAGGAAACCTTTCTGACCCCTAGGCTCACATACCTAACCTGATTCTTCCCCTAAATCCAATCTTTCCATCCTCCAATCCCACGCCCATCATAAGACAACAGGGAGAGAATACTTTGATAAAGTCTGTATAAGTCAGCTTTCAGACATCAGAGAGCAGGATGGAGACTGAGAAATAGTAGATATAAAAACACAAGTAGACGAGCCTGGAGGAGAAAATGGTGTCTGTGAGAAGGGCTCCTAGAGTTCTCTCCTGAAAATCGCCACAATTTGAACTGCTGTAACTCAGCAAACAAACCTCTACCCAGCACACAGAGCAACGAAGAGACTCCCATGCCAAGTACTGAAAGGTGGGCAGACCGTGCGAGTGAGGGAAGAGAGAGAGGAGAAGTGCATGCAGAGGCGTGGTCCACACCCACGGCTGTGGAGACATGGGACCCCAGGTGACACAGCGGAGAGTGTTTCAGCGCCAGGGCGGGCTCAGTCCCAGTGCCCCCCCCCAGTCTCCCCCGCCTCCCGGTAGTGCAACAGGAGCTCGCACGCAGACTCTGATGCAGAAGCCTCAAACCAGGCAAGCAGGGAAAGAGGGAAAGCAAGACACATGGAGGTGCAGCCCATGCCCACAGCTGCGGAGACGTGGGACCTCAGGAGGCAGAGAGGAGAGTATTGCAGTGCTAGTGTCTGTGTCCCTGAGGTCCCCCAAGAGCGCAGCAGGAGCTCAACTGGAGTGTCTGAGGCAAAAGCCTCAACTCAAAACTGCAGTGGGGCTTTTATTATTTTTTTCTTTTTTCTCAGACAGAAAGCAAAAAACTGCATAGATAAGAACCCACCCCCACACCCTCTCAGAAACCTTGTCTCCCTCTTTGCCAGAGCCTTAAGCTGACCCCTAAATGGAAAAGTAGGGGCAGATTACAGAGGCGCTCCTGCTCCCAGCAGGTTGAGAAATTCCGCATGAGAAGAGGCTGCAGGAGTGTCAGCCTACCCACCCTGCCCCCACCTCCTGCACGGCTTAGGAGGCAAGGCAACTTCAGCTGCTGAGTCACGCAGACACCCACCCTCCCCCTAGGCAGGTGGCTTTTAGCAGCTCTGAAATCTCCACAACCCCCGCCCCCCTCCACACACACAGCCTCCAGTGGAAAGAGTGCCAGAAGATGCACATCGATCCTTCTGGCTGCACAGCACTCAGCGTGCCTCAGGGCAGGCTTGAGAAGAAACGGTATCGACTTTGTAAAAACTACCAATCACATCTCATAATGCCACTCATCTAAAATAGACTTGCATTGCCAGGGTCATTCTAGGCGCCAGGTGGCCTGCTTTGCCCCCAAAGACACAGAGGAGTTTGTGTATAACAGAACAACCTGGGGAGAGCTTGGTGGACTTTAGCCAAGACTGACACTGGTGTTTTTTTTTGTTTGTTTTTTGTTTTTTGGCATGTTATATTGTTGTTGTTAATTTGGTTCTTTTGGGTGTTTTGGGAGTTTTTTGTTGGTTGCTTGTTTTGGTTGTTTTTGCTTTTTCTATTTCATTATCATTTTTAATTTTTAATATATGCATATATAAACGTGTATATATGTGGATATATATGTCCAAATATATGGGTCTATAGACGTATATATATATATATATATTTTTTTCTCCTTTCTTTTCTACTCTCTCTCTCCCTTCTTTTCTTCTTTGTTTTCACTGCTCTACTTTTCCTCCTTTCCACTTTTCTGCAATTTTGGGGGGGGGGAGTTTGCTATTTCATTTCTCGTGTTTATTCTATTTTTTATTTTATTCTATCTTATTTTATTTTGTTTTGCTTTTGGTTCCTTGTTTTGTTGTTGTTGTTTTGTTTGTGTTTGTTTATTTTCTCCTTTTGTATGATTGATATTTCTGTACATGTTGAGCATAGGTTGTTGGTTGTTTTTTAATGGGAGAGTATCTGGATTCCTTTGGGGGCTGTTGTGGTTGTGCATTTTGATCTGTTTTGCTCTAAAATTGCTCTGCAGCAGGGGTCAGCCAAAGAGGCATAAGAATCCTCACACCCAAAGGCCAACTTTAGATAAAACCAGAGCATTACAGGGTTTGACTTACAAGAGTCACACCCAAAGGGAAATCACTACAGGCACAAGAGCCCATAGAGGCCAAGCCTCATTGGAAGAGTTGACCCTTACACAGCAGCTCACAAACTGTGGAAACAGCTAATCCTCACAGCTAGTCAGCCTGGGAGTCAATCCCACCTACTGAAAAGCCAAAACCAATAAAAGCTCAACTTCAATAGGAGAAGACACACAACACAAGGATTGCCTCTTGTACACACACACAGGAGAATAGGGAGACTGAGCAATTCAAATACAAAGAACACATGCCATATACATCCACCCAGATCATGGAGGCTGAATAATATGCTACTAAATAGCGAGTGGGTCAAAAATGAGATCAAGGAGAAATCAAAAGATACCTTGAGACAAACTAAAATGAAAACACCATGACCCAAAATCTCTGGGATGCAGCAAAAGCAGTCCTAAGAGGGAAGTTCATAGCAGTGCAGGCTTACCTAAAGAAGCAAGAAAAACCTCAAATCAACAGGTTATCCTTACACCTCAGGGAACTGGAAAAAGTACAGCAAAATAAGCCCAAAGGGAGTACAAAGAAAGAGATAATAAAGACAGAGTGGAAATAAATGAAATAGAGACCAGAAAAACAATACAAAAGATCAACGAAACCAACAGCTGGTTTTTTGAGAAGATAAATAAAATTGACAAACCTCTAGCCAGACTCATCAAAACAAAAATAAAAGAGAGAGGTCTCAAATTAGTAAAATCAGGAATGAAAGATGTGAAGTGAGAACACACTCTACAGAAATACAAAAAAATTTAAGAAATTACTATGAGCAACTATATGACAACAAATTTGTCAATCTGGATAAAATGGATAATTTTCTAGAAGCATACAACCTTCCAAAGCAAACTCAAGTAGAAACAGTAAACTTGAATAGACTGATTACTACCAAAGAAACTGAATGAGTAATCAACAAGCTCCCAAGAAACAAAAGCCCTGGACCAGATGGCTTTACAAATGAATTTTACCAAACATTCAAAAAAGAATTATTACCTATTCTGCTCAAACTATTCAAAAAATTCCAGAAGGAGGGAAGACTCCCAAACTCTTTCTATGAAGCCACTCTCATCCTGATTCCAAAACCAGACAAAGACAGTACCAAAAAGGAAAGCTACATGCTGATATCCCTGATGAACATAGATGCAAAAATCCTCAACAGAAATTTAGCAAACAGAATTCAGCAATATATTAAGAAGATCATACATCATGACCAAGTGGGTTTCATCCCTAGTATGCAAGGTTCATTAGACATTTGCAAATCAACTAATGTGATACACCACATCAACAAAAAGAAAAAGAAAAAATATATGGTCATATCAATAGATGCAGAAAAAGCATTTGACAAAATACAGCAGGCATTTATGATACAAACTCTTAGCAAAGTGGGAATAGAGGGATCATATCTCAACATAATAAAGACCATAAAAGATAAACCCACAGCTAACATCATACTCAATGGGGAAAAGCTAAAACCATTCCCCTTAAGATCAGGAACAAGACAAGGTTGTCCACTTTCTCCACTTTTATTCAACATAGTTCTGGAAGTTCTAGTCACAGCAATCAGAGAAGAAGAAGAAAGAAAAGGCATCCAAATCAGTAAAAAGGAAGTAAAATTGTCATTATATGCAGATGACATGATACTATATAGAGAGGACCCCAAAGACTCCATTAAAAAACTATTGGAACTGATAGACAAATTCAGTAAGGTAGCAGGATACAAAATCAATACTCAGAAATCAGTTGCATTTGTATATACCAATAATAAACTATTGGAAGGAGAAACTAAGAAAGCAATTCTGTTTACAATCGCTTCAAGAACTATAAAATAATTAGGAATAAATTTAACCAAAGAAGTAAAAGACCTGTACTCAGAAAATTATGACACTGAAGAAAGAAATAAGAGAAGGTAGAAATAAATGGAAACACCTACCATGCTCATGGATAGGAAGAGTTAATATAGTTAAAATGTCCATACTGCCTAAAGCAATATAGAGATTCAATGCAATTCCTATCAAACGACGAAGGGCATTTTTCACAGAAATAGAAAATATAATCCTAAAATTTATATGGAACCATAAAAGACCCCAAAGAGCCATGGCAATCCTGAGAAATAAGAACAAAGTCGGGGGTATCATGCTACCAGACATCAAAACATAGTACAAGTCTACAGTAATCAAAAGAGTATGGTACTGGCATAAAAACAGGCATATAGATCAATGGAACAGAATAGAGAGCCCAGAAATAAATCCATGAATATACAGACAGTTACTCTATGACAATGGAAGCAAGAATTTACATTGGGGTAAAGATAGCCTATTTAATAAATGGTGCTGGGAAAATTGGACTGACACATGCAAAAAAATGAAACTAGACCACCTCCTTTTGCCATATAAGAGAACAAATTCAAAATGGATTAAAGACTTAAATGTAAGACCTGAAACCATAGAACTTCTAAAAGAAAATATAGGGACTACATTTTCAGACATTGCCCTGAGCAATATTTTTACTGATACAATTGAAATGCCCATCAGTAGATCACTGGATTAAGAAAGTATGGTACATTTACACAATGGAATATTAACTATAAAGAAGAAGGAAATTGTACTATTTGCAATGATATGGATGGACCTAGAGAACATTATGCTAAGTGAAATATGTCAGTCAGAGAAAGACAAATGCCATATGATCTCACTTATATGTGGAATCTAAAGAACTGAGTAAATGAGAAATGTAAACAGAAATAATCTCAGAGACACAGAGGAAAAACTGATGGTTGCCTGTTGGGAGGGGGTGGTGATGAAAGGAAAGGGGAATGGAGGAGACAATATAAATTGGTAACTACAATATGGCCTCAGGGATAGAAAATACAGTCTGGGGAATATAATCAGCAATGGTGTTAATTATTTTTAGGGGGCCAAATGGACTCATGTCTTGTTAGGGAGACCATTTCATAGACAGTGTAGAGGTCTGACCACTGCACTGTACATCTGAAGCTGATGTTGAATAATATTGTATGTCAACTATCATTTTATATACACATAGTCATTTGATGTGGAGTATAGTATGGAAATGGAGTCAATGGAATTGTAATAGATATGCATGATATCAGGGGTGGGGAGGCTGTGGATGGGGGGAAGAGGGTTGTCACTTTGTGAGGGATGAAAAGGATAATTTTTGCATTGTTTTGTACACCTGAAACTAATAATAAAAATAAATAAATAAATAAATAAATAAAATAAATAAAAACAAAAGTAGAATTTATCCAGCAAAATCACTATTATTTTTTATTATTAATAGTATATTTAATTAGGGCCAGCCGAGTGGCTCAGCTGGTTAAGAGCTCGCTTGGGAATGCCAGCTCTGAGTGCAGGGCCGCGGTTCAGATCCCACATTGAGGGCTAGTGATACTGTGCCCTCTACAGCTAAGATGATGAAAAACAGCTCAACCTGGATCTGGGCTGCTGTGAGTCACCGGCGACAGCGTAGGCTGCAGCCCCTGCTGTAGTGGGCTGCCATGAGCTACGTGACTGGCCGGCAGCCAGCGTGAGTGGCTGGCAGTGGGCGGGGTGAGAGCTGCTGTGAGCCACCATGAGTGGCTGACCAATGACCGGCGACTGGTTGCCTCACCCAGGAAGAGCCAATGATAATACCAACATGGGCCAGTGAAGCAACGTCCTCCACAACTAGGCTGAAGAACAAAACAGCAATTTGTCTACCTGTCTGTTCCCTTTCCCTGATTCTCCAAGGCTGTTCCCCTCGCCCAATTCCCTAATAAAATCTTTAAAAAAAAAAGTATAATTATGTTTAACTTACATATAAATTTGTCATTTAAGAAAAGCAAAGTCCCTATAAAGTAAATAGTCAAAAACTTAATTACCCAAATAAACACTAATATTTATATTAACTCATGTATAATTCACTTTACTAAAATAGGAGTATTTATTATAGGTATAATGGAGATATTTCTAATAATTTGAAAATGGCTTGTAATAATATTTTATAATTAATTACTTGCAGAGTATCTATTACAATCCTTTCTATTTGTATAGGGCTTCGTATTTTTTAAAAAAGCTTTATAACTATATCTAATTACTAAGAATAACCCAATAGAATGAATGCTAATTTTCTAGATAATACTCATTTACTTGAATGAAAAAAAATCAAAGACCTAATTAAGTTTCGTAGCACATATAGAAGGATGAATATAAATAAAATGGTTAACTGCAGAAAACTGGTATTATAGCCTAGGGTTACCAGAGACATAAGAAGCAATGCCATTAAGTATCAAATATAAATATTGTGAAGAATAAAATATAAAATTAACCACATTCTATATTAATGTTATTTTTATATGATTTATTAAGTTGGGGCATTTAATATCTTTGATCATAACCAATTAAAATATATAGAAGATATAAAATCCATTTAAATGTCATAAATTGTCCGTTTCTGGCCATGATACTATCTTTCTCAAACATGATGCCATTAGTGATGAACATGTTTTTCCCACATTATCTAATAGCTGCAAGGAGAGGGAGAAGAAAATAAAAATTTTATACATCAACATGACAAGTTTTCTTTAACATTGCTTCATTTACTAAGGGCTTTCTGTGTGTTTTTCTTATTTCAGTTATTGCTTAATGAACATATTTTTAATAATTTTATAGCTGTGTCCTGACTTCTAAATTAAACAGGTATAAGAAAATTGGAAATGGATTCCAAAATTTTTGTTATTTAAGTAAATTATATTTGTTAAAAATGCATAAACCATTTTAAAGCTTATCGCTAATAAACACATTGACACATTCTCACATGAATCATATGTATCTATGCAGTTTGTTCTTAAAATGAAAATGCTTCATTTTATTTAGATTTTATTAATTTTTATAACTCCCTCAAAGTAAAAGATTTTTATGGGCCTATAGAGTTGATTTGAAGCCATATCTAAATTGTGACTTCTAAAATCTCTTCCTGTTACAGAGTGTTTTGACAAGTTTTTATGCTAGTTAAATTATTTTAATGTTCCATGCAGCTAAATACTCTTTAATATAATCTATAAAAATTTTATACAGAATAGATTCTTTAATTTGGTAAGTAAAGGGGTTTTTGTTTGTTTCTGATAAGGCAATGGGTTTAAGAATATTGCAAATAGTATTGAAAACAGTGTCTGTTTGCCAAGATGCATTCGTTTGAGCTGTGTATAAGTATCACACTCACATAAAATAGTTTGAATTAATGGTATCTCTACTTCTATCCTGTAATATCCTTGAGGTTAAGGACCACATGTCACATTCTTAGAAGCCACACTTTTCTATGGAAATCTTTG
The DNA here is from genome assembly GCF_001890085.2 of Hipposideros armiger. Lineage (NCBI taxonomy): Eukaryota > Metazoa > Chordata > Mammalia > Chiroptera > Hipposideridae > Hipposideros > Hipposideros armiger. Next base: position 324,769 of record NW_017731939.1, read on the forward strand.
AAAGGAAATATTAAATTTCTTTCTAAGTAACTATAGTAAGTCTTTATTGTTATCAATAAGTTCTAAGACTCTAAGGAAAATGACATATATTGAAACAAATTTCATCATAGGTTAATTGAGGCTAATTGATATCAACAAACGTCAAGTTCCTATGGTATCTCATCAACATTATAACAAAATGACTTTGAACAAAATGATGTTACTTGCGGACGTGCTGTAGTTTCTTTCATCTTGCTGTGTATTTTATAAATGAGTTTTTCCCTAATCACATGAATAGGGGAAGCCTAGAAATGAATTTGTGATTAATCTTTAGTATACACATAGGTCTTCATGATAATTACTTTTATATACAAAATTAATTCTTGATGTCCTTTTGCTTTCCTATTTTGTTGCCTCTCACTTTGGTTTTCCCACTCATTTAACCTTACATTATATATTTGTTTTATATGCTGTATAAAGTGGAATATAAATAAGTACAAACACAGTTATGTATAATGACTAATAATGATAGCTAACATAGATGCCAGATATAAAATATTTTGTCTGTTTTTAACTGAATTATTCCTACAGTTCAATGACTATCATTTTGTTATTAGCACATTTTTACAGATGAGCTCATTGAAATATAAACATTACATAACTGATTGAAAGCTCACTTTAAATAGTAGAGCTATAATTCAAACCCATGCAAGCCAACTCCTGAGTACATGTTTATAACGACCAAGATGAATACTGGATTGAAACAGTCATGCTTGACTTTACAGATTGAAGGAAGTTTACATTGTGAAGCATCAGTTAGCCATTTACACAAAAATACTGTGAAACGAACCACCCCAAAATGCAGTTTCTTAAAATAGTAATGATTTATTCTTATAAATCTCTGTATCGCAAGGCACAAGAGAGCAATTGATTGGAAACTCTCTTGAGGATTAAGCTTAAGCTATCATTTTACCTAATTTTATTCACTAAAGCAAAATTCTAAGTTAAGAGATAAATGGTACAGATAGAGAGAAGTTGAAGAATTGGGTTCAGTAAAGCAATCTATCACAGATCTTCCCCTTACAGAATTCATAGTAATTTGAGACATTATCAAGATGGCAGAATAGAAGGTCTTTGCTCCTATCCTGCCTGAGCAATGATAACTTGGCAGTTCTATATGCACAAAAATGGCTTTGTGGGAGCTTTGAGATCCAGGTAGGAGATTGTGAAACCCGGACAGAGCACAAGACTGAAGAGAACCAACAGCTTGAGTGACTGTAATATATCACCACCTATGTTAAAATCTAAAATTGTTTTAGAAATAATCATAGCTTCAGGAATTGGGAGTCAGTTCATTACAGCAAATGATCATTGTAGCTTTCTCACTGTTGACTATAGTTCAGAGTTCTAGATGTAGTGTGATAAAACTGTCCCTTATTTCATCAGAGCCCTGTTTTTCCTTCAGTCATGCACATTTTTCTTCATTCTGAAGCTACCCTTCATCCGTTTTTCATAGTCACTCTGCTCTGTTAGTAAGCATAGAAAACAGCAACTTAGGAGAAGGGTGATTTTGAAAGTCTTTTCTTTTTTAGTAGAATGAGAATGGATATCAGGTCGAAGTTTATTCAGCCAGTATCTTTTCAATGTACAAATTTTTAAAATCCCATGACCAGCATGTTTGAAGGTAAAGGGCAATGTCAGTGGATAAGATGTAAAGGCATTGGGTTGAAAAGGACCTGAATGTCTGCCAAATCATTGAATAATTAACTGCAAGTGTTTCTTTGTAAAACAACTATTGTAATCCATTCTCAGATATTTGCTACACAACAGTGTTTGGGGTGTTACTCAATAAATGCCTGTTACCTGCTAAATGTCATTAGAATGTTCTGTTTAACAGTGTTGATCAGTGTCTCCTCATCAAAATTAATCGATGGGCAGGAAAACTATCAGAACACTCAACCGTGTACCCCAGATTGGAAAAGAAACAATCAGAAGTATATTACCTGTTACTAAGGGAGAGGCAATCAAGTGGAAGCTTGTAGGAGTTTTATTGTCAGAAAAGAAAAAACAAGAACAAAACAAAACTTTCTTCCAAAGACTAATGCATAGGGAGAACACTCTGACCATGAGATTTGCAAGCATCACAAAGGGCAGGCAAAAGGATTTTTTTTATATATATAAGGAGGAGTAAATAGTAAGGCTGGAAATAAGTGAGTATGGGAGAATAGAATGAGGGGGTGGTACTTGAACTTGAGCAGGAAGTGTCTGGTCACAGACCTTCTTTGTTAAGAACTAGCTAATCAATATATTTAAACAGCAAAATATGATATTCTAAAGCTATCTGCACTTTCTAACTTCTCTCATATTTCAAATCTTGTCTTTGTCATTGTTCATAGACAATTTATTGACTGTCTCCCTCACCTATAAGTAAATATGATTGTGAATAATAACTAAATACATGAATTATTTTTGTGAACAAATTGATTCACTACTATGAAAGTTGAATTTAACTCACTATGAGTACCCTATCCACTTCCATGTTTTGGTTTATTTTTTATATTTTATGTATAAAAATTTTTATATATATTTTAGCTTTTAACTTAAAAAATTTAATATATTTTTAATTTTCAAATTTTAAATATATATATATATATATATATATATATATATATATATATATATATTTGACTATCGTGGTTCTCAAACTTTCTATAAGAATCAATTGAGGACCTCTTTAAAATGCAGGTGTCCTCCCCAGACATTTCTGATTTGGTAGATATAGCAAGACATGATGTTTGCATTTTTAGTCAGCACCTTATCCTCAGAAACGGAATTCAAAAGATAGCCAGCTAAGAACAAATAAACTGGTAGCAGTATCGAAGACCAAAGTTGATTTGAAGAAATAAAGATTTGAAGTGCTATCAACCCAAATCTTGTATTTTTGTTTTTCTCCAGCATTTCTCTGTGGTCCAGTTATAAAAGAAGCTATTGTCTAGAATTGATCCAGAGATGGTTGTTGGTTGGTTGAAGGTGACAGAGAAAATAGGGTGGGTGTGAGTAGAATGAGTCTATGGATAGAGTAGTTCAGTGGATCCAGGCTTATAGAGAAGAAATAAGGGCCTAAAGAGCTGTGAAAGCATAAAGCAGGCATTACTGGTGTATAGAAAGGACTTTTAGTATCAATACTGAAGCCAAAAAAAAAGATGTTGCAAGAATACAGAAGAGAGACCTTAAATTTACAAGGCAGTGTTTGGTGTGTTGCCCTTTTTTAAATATAAGAGAAAAAGTCTGTAATTATCTACAGTTTATAAGAAAAAATATATATGTAATACATAAATATTAAGATACATTTAGCGTTTTGTGGTAGTGCATATGCATACATCTATTGGGTTGTCATAAAAGTCATGATGTATGTTTTCTATGTTTTTCATTGCAAAAATGCGTCATGACTTTTCTGACAACCCAATAGAAGTTTGGTGAGTCAAGGAGAGAAACACTTTCTGTTTACCATAGTTCAAAGATGATTGTCTTCTGTGAAACTGAAATAATAGGAAAACCAGGCATACAGAAAGAGTTTTCCCAATCGATGCATGATCTTATGCCAGTTTTACCAACTGAAATAGTAGAGCTTAAAATTTTTGCATAAATATCAAGGAACTTTTTCTAAATATTCTTCAAATAATTACAGATTATCCAATTGACAATATATGAATCACATTTTTTATTCTGTGCTCTTTAAATTCTACTTTTCTTAAATCTACAACTGGAGAAAATAAGATTTTTAAATGATGCAAGTGTGAAAAAATGAGATCAAATAACTAAAATGGAATGAGGTGGGTAACATGGCCACACCTCAGATTTCTACTAGAAACGTGCCCCAAACTCTTGGTTCTTAATGCTTTGAAAAGTATAGTAATGGAAAGCAAGGTTCTTTGCAGCAAGATTGCTTTGTAATATAAAGTAAGTAAGAGGCTAGTTACTGCTTAGGGAAAATAAATTAGTAACACAGGGGTAAAGGGACTAGGAAGAATAATAAATATCAAATGTGTGTGACTATATTTCAAATAATGACTAGAAAATTACAATACTCTTCAAACAAATGCATGTGTTATTGAAAATTCAGTTCTGTATAGTGGTTTACATGAGGCTTAAAGAGAAAGTCTGACATCCAGATTAAAAAAAAATAAATGGAATCCTAAATGGTGTTATATAGTAGTACTCTTGAAGGCAAATGTTCACAAATCAATGACATTTTCTTTTTTCTCCAGAAAAAATAACTGCAATAAGTTATATTTATAATTAACAACTGTTGGCTCACATTATTAATTGCAAGTAAAAAATAAATCTCTTTATTAAACATTGAATGAATTTAACATTGAAGGCACTATTGAGCCATTTGTACATATTTTATAGTCGGTTGTAATTTATCATAATCCGATCAGGTAATTTTGTTAATTTTGTGTGAGTGGTTGAGTTTGCATTACAACTACACACCTACTATATGGGGGTGCCAAAAAAAAATGTATACACATGATTTGTATTCATTTTTTGTTATTGGTATATATTAAGTGTTACAATTTTAATAACAGCTTTTTCCTTTCTTAAAATGTGTATACTTTTTTTTGGCATCCTCTGTATTTATGCTTAAAAAGATAATTACTCTTTATATTGTAGGTGTTATCTGAGGTATAAGGTTCTTTCTATCCATAAATTGTTTCAAAGGAAAATATATATTAATTGCTGACTTGATAAATATAGCTTTATTTTTAAGCTAATGATTCCAAAATTTTATTATTTAGGCAATAACCTGGTGAAAATTTAATACTGATGAAATAAAACAGTTAGATCTTTCTCTATAGGAGTCAAAATGAAAGTGTCTTATGTAAAAGCAAAACTGTGGTCCAATGATTGAAAAGGAAAAATGCCATACAAAGAAGTAACCTTCCTTTCAAAGTACTAGGTGACTTTGTTGACAGCACTGAAACAGTTGTCTGAGATGCCAAATACATGCAAAGAGGTATATAATTTTACCACTTCAAAACTGTTTTATGTTCCAGAGACATTAATGAAAACATTAAACATTCCCCAGAAAAATAAAATTGCTTTACAAGATGCTGTATGCTTTTTCTATGTAGTTATTGAAAATGAGAGACTAAAATATATTTAAGTCCAAAATATTTTATCTGAAATACACAAAGGGGCTTTTATGAGCTTTAAACTTCAATTGTTTTTCATGATTCAGTTATTTATTCTTCTCATGTATTCATAGTCACAGTTTTATTATTCATATCATTTTTAAAACAGCTTTATGAACATAAAAACCACCGGTTACAAAATCAAAAATAAAAACAACAGTGGAAATGCTTTGATTGATTTTTAAGAAGTGGAAAAGAATAGAGATGATAATAAAACTAATCCTACTTTTGAGCACTTACTTTGTACAATACATTGTAGTACAGTTCATATACATTAATGTAATATAATTTTCTCCTTACGAGTCCCAGAAGGTGGGATATTAGTTTTCATTTTGCATTGTGGGAAACTGAAGATGAGAAAGAAAGCTGGTTTAAGATTACTTGACTAGTAAATTAGCAAGGATGCAAATTCAGGTTTGTTTGATTCCAAGGATGACTTTCTTAACATGTAGACCTTCCTGGTGTAGAATTCAATAAGGACTGAAAAATGAGGTCTCAAGGCTAATTAGCAGGGTACATATCGGTGTACACTGTCTATTACTCTTGACACTATGTAACATAAGCTGTATCTTTAGTTTTATATCTTAATTATAATTTCAGGCATATTGCTATATTTGTACCTAGAAACAAAACTGAAAATTAACAATAATGCTACTGACAAATAATAAAAAAAATGATTATTTTCTTAGCCTGCTTGATACCTTTCCCTTGTAAAAGCCAAAAACTCTTTCTCACCAAATCCAACCAGTTTTCAACAACAGGCCTTTTCAATATACAGAATTCTCTCCATCCCCTCTGCTTAGTTCTAGAGTGTCATTATCTTTGACTCATTGCAACCAGATCCCTTTCCCTGTCTACTTTCTTCCTCGTTTCCTCCAGACATATAGTTCTAAAAGCAACAATGACAACGAGAACAAAAATAAATACCCAAACTAATTTAATCAGTTATTTACCACCTTACTTTAGCATTGGATTAGCTGACAGGGTGATTCTGCCTCTTTGCAGTTATGCTTTATTTTCTTTCTTCCTTTTCCTTTATTTTCTATTGTTTCTTTTATGTTGTTGACATACAATGCACTGCTCTTATTTAAAGTGTGCAAGTTGATGAGCGTAGGCATATGTCTCCATTTGTGAAATCCTCACCATGATCAAAATAATAAGCTTCTCCAGTAAAGTTTCCTTAGAGCCTGTGTATCCCCTCCCTCCTGCAGCTTCACAATACCTGCTGCCTATGAGTTGTCATCCCAATAAATTTAATTAAAAAAAAAAAGATAAAGGTTAGCCTTGCCGAATAAAAGGGCCACGTATTGTTCTGAATCAGGAGGGGGAAAGGAAAAAAATGTGTGAAGATACAAAGAAATGTTATATATAATAAATCTTTTTGCTTATAGCAAAAGCAATAAGCAGTGTAGTGACAGATGAAAAACAAACAAACAAAAAACAGTATCTGCCGCCACCCTCACTGGTCTGATCTGGTTTCAGACACTTCAGGTGAGACTTAATGAGAGTCACAGTGCAACTGTCTTCCAAGAAAATTTCCTTAAATTATCTTCTGAAAATCCATACCATCTATTGATTCTGGTGAATGATGGATTTTTGAGCTCTAATATAAGTTCTTAGATTTGCTTTGAAGAATGTGCTTTTTAGTCTGTGTCAAAGAAAAACTGCACTAGATGGAGTGTAACAGGCAAGGAAGATATGTTATTCAAGACTATTGCAATAGGGGTGAGAGATGGAACTCCACTCTGCAGACACAGAAGACAGGGGAGTGTCTGAGCCTGGGGATGAACTAGTGGGAAACTCCAGGAGGACTCTAGGGCAGAGGAGGGTCAGTGTAATTAGGTCATCTGTTTGCTAATTGGTGCATATGGAAGTTAGGCTACTGTCCTCCAAAGGAGACTGGGTGACAGGAGCACTGTCTTAATGATTACATTTCAAAAGGGCTCCCAGGTCCTTGGGAAAGACATTCGTGCATTGTGTAACTAAGTAGGAGAAAATTTACATCTCAATGGTACAGAGCAAAAAATGGACAACGGCAAATTGTCCAACATAAATGCTCTAAAACCAGGAAGGTCAGGGGCCTGCAGTCGGGAGGAAACTTGTCTAGTCTAATGAAGCCAAAAGGAACACTTAGGTCATCTTAGCTATGTGAAATCTCACTGTGGTGTCTCATTTCTATGTAATTTAGTGCCTCAATCAAAATTACGCAAGGTTCTTAGATATACTAATAGGTCATTAATAACGAGGAAAACTAAATGGCCAAAAAGTTTATGAAAACATGCTCAACTTCACTCATAATCAAGGAATTGACAAATAAACCTGACAAAAGTACCATTTCATTCATAGTAATAGAAAAGTATTTTAAAATTTGAAAATACCACGTTTAAGAAGATGCAGAAGAATAAAATCATCGTACGCAACTGGTGGGAATAAAATTTTATTTAAATATAGTTGTATACAATATTATATTAGTTAAACACGTGTACAATGTATACCTTAGAATGTGACCACCACACTAAGTGAAGTCATCACCTGTCACCGTGCAAACTTATCACAATATTATTGACTACATTCCCTTCTACTTTTTCACTCATCCACCCACTCTCCCCACTGTCAACTGTCAGTTTGCTCTCTGTTTCTATGAGTCTGTTTTTGTTTTATTTTGTTTTCTCATTGTTTTTGTTTTTGTTTTTCCACGATTAAGTGAAGCCATACCATATTTGTCTTTCACTGTCTGACTTATTTCATTTAGCATAATACACTCTAGGTCCATCCAGGTTGTCACAAATGGCAAGATTTCATTCATTTGTATTGCCAAGTAATATTCCATTATATGTGTGCCTATCTACCTGTCTGTCTACCTATCTATCTATCTATCTACCTACCTACCTATCTAGATATATGTGTATACACATATATATGCATATATACCAGGGTGCCAAAATAATATATACACATTTTAAGAGATGTTGTCTATGCTCAAGCAGTAGTTTGCCATAATTAGAAGTGTCTGGACACTGATGGTAACCACTTTGAGCACCTCTTGTAATTGCAAAAGTCAAATGTGACTTGTATTCACCTTTTGTTATCAGTATTTGTTATTACAATTAATGCAGTTTTTTCCTTTCTTAAAATGTGTATACATTTTTGTGGATACTCTCTGTGTATATACCACATCTTTATCCATTCATCTCCTGATGGTTACCTAAGTTGCTTCCATATCTTGGCTAATATAAGTAATGCTACAAAGAAATAGGAGTGCATACATCTTTTTGAATTAGTATTTTCATTTTCTTTGGATAAATATCCAGAAGTGGGATTGCTGGATTGCATGGTAGATCTGTATTAGTTATGTTGTCCATAGTGGCTGTACCAATTTGCAATCCCACCAACAGCACATAAGGGTTCTCTTTTCTCCACATCCTTGCCAACACGTATTTGCTGACTTCTTGATAATTGTCATTCTGACTGGTGTGAGGTGGTATCTCATTGTGGTTTCGATTTGCATTTCCCTGATGATTAGTGATGTTGAGCATCTTTTCACGTCTGATGGCCATCTGTATGTCCTCTTTGGAAAAATGTCTTTCCATGTCTTCTGCCCATTTTTTGATTGGATTTTTGTTGTTGTTGTTACTGAGTTGTATGGGTTTCTTATGTATTTTGGATATTGATGCCTTATTAAATATAACATTTGTGAATATATTTTCCCAATCAGTTGGTTGTCTTTTTGTTTTGTTGATGGTCTCCTTCACTGTGCAGAAGTTTTTAGTTTGATGAGGTCCCATTTGTTTATTATTTTCTTTTGTTTCCCTTGCTCAAGGGGACATACCTAAAAAATATTAATAAGACTAATGTCAAATAGTTTAGCACCGTGTTTCCTTCTAGGAGTTTTATGGTTTTCAGTCTTACATTTAAGTCTTTAATCCATTTTGAGTTTATTTTTGTAATGCAGCAGTCCAGTTTCATTATTTTGCATGTATCTGTCCAGTGTTCCTACCAACCCTTGTTGAAGAGGCTATCATTTCTCCATTGTATTTTTGCCCCTTTTGTCATAGATTAATTGACCATATAAATGAACATTTAATTCTGGGCTCTCTATTCTGTTCCATTGATATATGTGTCTGTTTTTTTGTGCCAGTACCATATTGTTTATATTATTATAGCTTTGTGGTACAGTTTGAAATCAGGGAGTATGATACCTCCAGCTTTGTTTTTCTTCTCAAGATTTCTTTGGCTGTTGGTGATCTTTTGTGATTCCATATAAATTTTAGGATTATTTGTTCTTGTTCTGAGAAGAATGTCTTCGGTATTTTCATAGGGATTGCTTTGAACCTGTAGATTGCTTTGGGTAATATTGTAATTTTAAGGATATTAATCCTTCTAATCCATGAGGATGATATATCCTTCAATTTATTTGTGTCCTGTTGAATTTCTTTCTTTAGTGTCTTATAGTTTTCAGAGTATAGGTCTTTCACCTCCTTGTTTAAATTCATTCCTAAGTATTTTATTCTTTTTGATGCAATTGTAAACGGCATTGTTTTCTTTATTTCTCAGTCTGTTTGTTCATTATTAGTGTATAGAAACACAATAGATTTCTGTTTATTAATCATGTATCCTGCTACTTTATTGAATTTATTAATTCTATTAGTTTTTTGGTGGATTATTTAGGGTTTCCTATGTACAGTATCATGCCAGCTCAAAACAGTGACAGTTTTATTTCTCCCTTTCAAATTTGGGTGACTTTTACTTCTTGTCTGATTGCCATTGTTAGCGTACTGGTGGGAATAAAACTTGTAAAAAGACTTTGGAAGAGTAAATTGGAATTTCTTAAAAAGTTAATGAGGACCAGCCAAGTGGCGCAATGGTTAAGAACTGGCTTGGGATGCCAGAGGGCCCCGGTTCGGATCCCACATATGAGGGCCAGTGACACTGCCCTCTACAGCCAAGAGGCTGAACTACAGTTTAACCTTGAGCTGGGCTGCCTTGAGTGAGTCACCGGCTACGGCATAGGCTGCAGCCCCTGTGGCAGTGGGTTGCCATGGGCTGCCGTGTGTAGCCAGCAGCCAGCGTGAGTGGCCAGCAGCTGCAGTGAGCGGCCGTCCAGAAGCTGGCAACTGATCTGCCTCGCCCAGGAAGAGCGCAATGATGGTGCCAACTTGGGCCAGTGAAGCAATGTCCTCCACAACTAGACTGAAGAACAAAAGGACAGCAACTTGTCTGTTCTCCTTACCCAATTCCCCAACGCTGTTCCCCTCCTCCAATTCCCCCAATAAAAATCTTAAAAAAAAAAAGTTAATGAAAACAAGCCCAATGAACCTCATTCTATTTCTATATATATATAAAGAGAGAGAAATGTTTACTCAGGTACAAGTAGCCATGTTTAGGAGTATACACAGAAACACTATGTGTAATAGCAAAAATGGAGGGGGGAGGGATATAACCTAATAGCTTAAATACTAATCAAAATGAGAAAAAATAAAATGTTATATTCAGTCAAAGAAAATAGAACTAAAACGAATTAAAATAATTGAGCTAAGAAAACTGTATCAATGTGGATAAATCTCCCATATATAATGTTAAGTGAAAACAAGTTTCAGAAGAATATATATAAGAAGATACAATTTATATAAATGTTACCAATGAGGGCGACCAAGTGGCGCATTGGTTAGGATTTGGCTTGGGACACCAGCTCTGAGAAGCAGGGCCCTGGTTCGGATACCACATAAGGGCCAGTGACACTGTGCCCTCTACAGCTAAGATGGTGAACAACAGCTCGACCTGGAGTTGGGCTGCCGTGAGTCACCAGTGACGGCGTAGGCTGCAATGGGGCTGGCCGGCAGCTGGCGTGCACTTTCGTGAACTGCCATGAGCCGCTGTGAGTGGCCATCCAATGGCTGGCCAGTGACTGCCTCACCCGGGAAGAGTGCAATGATAATACCAACATGGGCCAGTGAAGCAATGTCCTCCACAACTAGACTGAAGAACAAAAGGACAGCAACTTGTCTGTTCTCCTTACCCAATTCCCCAACGCTGTTCCCCTCCTCCAATTCCCCAATAAAATCTTTAAAATATAAAAATAAATGCTACCAATGAAAAGTAATATTATAAATTGTTTACATAAACATCTAAAGGAATGCATGTAAATGATAAACACTGAAATCAGAATATAATACATCTCAGCAAAAGAATGCAAAGAAAATGGATTTCAGGGGGTATATTTAGGGAGTACCAATAGTATACTGGCTGGTAGGTATATAAATGTTATTTATTTTAAACTTATTGATATGACTAGAATACTTCATAATAAATTAGAGTTAATCAAGAAAGGTATATATAAAGCAAGTCATCCATTATTTATTTTAAATATGAAATAAAATATAAAAAAGATAGACTTTTAATACCTGATTATCAATCATTTACAATTTAAATCATAAGATTATTAAACTTTTAGTGAAACTTGAGTTGGGTTTTATTCGAGTTTGACACAAATTTGCATTTTAAGTGAAAAAATAAGCAGCTTAGAGTATCAAAGACCATTCTCAAAAAGAAAATTAATGAGATGTGAATCCATCATTGAACTTCCACACAAAAATTCAGGGAAAGGAGCCAGAGTGAAACCTCAGGCTCCACAGGGCAGAGCTATTCCTAGGAAAACTCCTGACACTAGGACATAAAAACAAGATAAATAACAAGTGAAAATGCACTTTTAATTACCCAAAGAAAAATTATCAGCAGTATTTAAAGTTAAAATTGTATATGGAGACTGAAATGTTATATTATTTAACTTTATTAAATTCCATATTTCCTCCTAATGAGAATGCTGAAAGTTTCATGAAAATGTTATATTCCTACATAGTTGTAGGACAGTAAGTTAATATAGTCCTATCAAAAATAGAACACAAATATAGAAATATGTATAAGTCATAATTATTTTTCCCATTTTGACTCAATAATTTAAATTTTAGTATTTATCCTAAAGGAATAACCCCCCCCCAAAATAAAACCTATGTGTACATATGTATGTAGATATACATGTATGATTTCATGTATGTATGTATGTGTATGTATTCACACATACAAAGATTGAGAGATATGAAAATACCTAATAGGAATAAAATTTTCTTGAATTGAACTTATGTCTAGACATGATATTTATAGATACTTGAATTATTATTTTAAACCACTAATGATCAAGTACAATGTGTTGATTTTCTTTTAATAACTGGTGTCTAAGTGTACATTGTTTCTGTAAATTCATAATAAGTACTCAGAGGTGCATTTTCAAATAATGATCTTTCACTTGTCCTTATGAACCCTTCATTTTGTAGTCTACCTCTCCTGGTAAACATTATTATGAATTAGCCATGATCAAAGGTAAAACAGGTTATTGAAGAGAAAAAAAAACCAACTTATTTACTCAGTCAATAAGTAGTTTTTAACAGATATTGTCTTCGTTTTTTATATTATTTTATTATTATTAGTTTCAGGTGTACAAAACAATGCAATAGTTATCCTTTTCACTCCTCACAAAGTGACAACCTCCTCCCCCATCCTTAATACCCCCACCCCCAGTATCATACATATCTATTACAATTCCATTGATTCTATTCCCACACTATACTCCACATCCCATGACTATATATGTATTAAATTATAGTTGACATATTATTCAACTGCAGCTTCAGATGTACAGTGTAATGGTCAGGCCTCTACAACGTCCATGAAGTGGTCTCCCTAACAAGAGATGAGTCTTTAATCCATTTTGAATTTGTTCTTGTATATGGCAGAAGGAAGTGGTCCAGTTTCACTTATTTGCATGTGTCAGTCCAATTTTCCCAGCATGATTTATTAAATAGACTATCTTTACCCTAATGTGAATTCTTGCTTCCATTGTCATAGAGTAACTGTCTGTATATTCATGGATTTATTTCTGGGCTCTCTATTCTGTTCCATTGATCTATGTGCCTGATTTTTTGCCAGTACCACACTATTTTGATTATTGTAGACTTGTACTATGTTTTGATGTCTGGTAGCATGATACCCCCAGCTTTGTTCTTATTTCTCAGGATTGCCATGCCTCTTTGGGGTCTTTTATAGTTCTATATAAATTTTAGGATTATGTTTTCTATTTCTGTAAAAAATGCCTTTGGTAGTTTGACAGGAATTGCATTGAATCTCTATATTGCTTTAGGCAGGATGGACATTTTAACTATATTAATTCTTCCTATTCATGAGCATGGTAGGTGTTTCCATTTATTTCTGTCTTCTCTTATTTCTTTCTTCAGTGTCTTATAATTTTCTGAGTACAGGTCTTTTACTTCTTTGGTTAAATTTATTCCTAATTATTTTATAGTTCTTGAAGCTATTGTAAATGGGAATGTTTTTTTAATTTCTCCTTCTGATAATTTATTATTGGTATATGCAAATGCAACTGATTTCTGAATATTGATTTTGTATCCTGCTACCTTATTGAATTCGTCTATTAGTTCCAATAGTTTTTTGATGGAGTCTTTGGGGTCCTCTCTATATAGTGTCATGTCATCTGCATATAATGACAATTTTATTTCCTCCTTACTGATTTGGATGCCTTTTCTTTCTTTTTCTTGTCTGATTGCTGTGTCTAGAACTTCCAGAACTATGTTGAATAAAAGTGGAGAAAGTGGACAGCCTTGTCTTGTTCCTGATCTTAAAGGGAATGATTTTAGCTTTTCCCCATTGAGTATGATATTAGCTGTGGGTTTATCATACATGGCCTTTATTGTGTTGAGATATGATCCCTCTATTCCCACTTTGCTAAGAATTTTTATCACAAATGACTGCTATGATTTGTCAAATGCTTTTTCTGCATCTATTGATATGACCATATGATTTTTATTTTTCATGATTTCTCTATCCTTCTTTATATTCTCATTAATTTCCTTGAATATTCTAATAATCAGTGTTCTGAACTCTGTCTCCAATAGGTTGTTTACTTCTGTTTCCTCTAGTTCCACTGATTCAGGAGGTTTCTTCTGTTCTTTTATTTGGGCTGTGTTTCTTTGTTTCCTCATTCTGGCTTATTCTTTGTGCTTGCTTTGATGTAAAAGGTAGCTCCCCTAGGTCTCTCAGTTTTTTCTGGGTGGATGTATGTGGCATGTGTTCTTTGTATTTGAATTGCTCAGTCTTCCTATTCTCCTGTGCGTGTATACCAGAGGCGATCCTTGTGTTGTGTGTCTTCTCCTGTTGAAGTTGAGCTTTTGTTGCTTTTGGCTTGTCAGTAGGTGGGATTGACTCCAAGGCTGACTAGCTGTGAGGATTAGCTGTTTCCACAGTTTATGAGCTGCGGTGTGAGGGTTGATCCTCTGATGAGACTTGGCCCCTGAGGGCTCTTGTGACTGTAATGATTTCCTTTTGGGTGTGACTCTTGTAGGTTAAAACTTGTAATGCTCTGGTTTTATCTAAAGCTGGCCTATGGGTGTGATGATTCTTGTGCCTCTTTGGCTGGGCCCTGCTGCAGAGCAATTTTAGAGCAAAACAGATCAACAAGCACAACCACAACAGCCCCCAAAGGAAACTAGATACTCTCACATGTAAAAAGCAACCAACACTCAACATGTACAGACATATCAAATATAAAAATGAAGAGAAGAAACAAAAACAAAACAAAACAAAAACAAAGAACAAAAAAATAAAATAAAATATAATAAAATAAAAAATAGAATAAACACGAGAAACAAAATAGCAACATCCTCCCCCCAAAATAATTGCAGAAAAATGGTAAGAGGGAGAAGTAGAACAGTGAAAATAAAGAAAAGAAGTTAGAGAGAGAGAGGGTAGAAAAGAAAGAAGAAAAGAATATATATACACACCCATATATATGGACATATATCCACATATATACACTTATATATATATGCCTATAGTAAAAAGTAAAAATTATAATAATGAAATAAAAAAAAAAACCAAGCAACCAAAAACACCCAAAACAACAACAAAAAAAACAAAACAACAAAAAACACGCCAAACACACACACACACACACACACACAAAACCAGTTCCAGTCTTGGCTAAAGTTCACCAAGCTCTCTCCAGGTTGTTGTCTGCTATACAAAAACTCCTCTTCATCTTGTAGGGGCTGAGCCCGCCACCTGGAGCCTAGAGTGACCCTGGCAATGCAGGTCTATTGTAGATGAGTGGGGTTATGAGTTGTGATTGGTAGTTTTTACAAAGTCAATGCCGTTTCTGCTCTAGCCTGCCCTGAGGCACGCTGAGTGCTGCGCAGCCAGAAGGATCAATGTGCGTCTTCGGGCACTCTTTCTGCTGGAGGATATGGGGGGTATGAGATTTCAATGCTGCTAAAAGCCACCTGCCGGTGGACCTGCGAATGACTCAGCAGCTGAAGTTGCCCTGCCTCCCAAGCTGTGCTGAGAGGTGGGGGTGGGGCTGTAGGCTCACACTCTGCAGCCTCTTCTCATGTGGAATTTCTCAAACCTCTGGGGGTAGGAGCTCCTCTGTAATCTGACCCTACTCCTCCATTCAGGGGTCAGTTTAAGACTGGCATGGCGGGGGCCAAGGTTTCTGAGGGAAGGTGGGGGTGGATTTTATCTATGCAGTTGTTTTTTGCTTTCTGTCCGAGAAAAAAGAAAAAAAAAAAAGTCCCACCGCAGTTTTGAGCTGAGGCTTTTGCCTCAGGAGACGCTCCAGCGGAGCTCCTGTTGCACTCCAGGTGGGGCCGCAGGGGCGCAGGGACTAAGCCCACCTGGTGCTGCAACACTCTGCATTCTGTCTCCTGAGATTCCTCGTCTCTGTAGCCGCGGGTGCGGATGGCGCCTCTGCACCCATGTCTTCTCTCTGGCTTCCCCCATTCGCCCGGCCTGAGGCTTCTGCCTCAGTCTGCAAACCATCATGCTCCAGCTGCACTCTAGGCGGGCTGTGAGGAGCAGGGAGTGAGCTGCGGGAACACTCTTCCATCTGCTCTCTGAGGCCCCATATCTCAGCCGCAGCGGGTGCGGGCTGTGCATCCACGCATCTCACCTCCCTCTTCCCTGCTCCATCGGTCTGCCCACGTTCCAGTAATCAGCATGGGAGTCTCTTCTCTGCTCTGTGTGGTGAGTAGAGGTTCGTTTGAAGAGTAACAGCTGTTCAAATTGCAGCGCTTTCCAGGGGGAGAACTCGGGGAGCCCTCCTCACCACCGCCATTTTCTCCTGGAATCTAGATATTATCTTCTGATAATAAAACAACTTAGGCCATCTTAACCTTATGCCTCACAGTTTTTAGTAGTCTACTTAAAAACCCTTAATCCACCTGTAAGAAAAACAATAACATTAAGAGTAAGGTTTTCTATTATATAGTATTGGTAATGTAATAATGATGGAATGGTAGCTAATATCTATTGAGTATTTGTAATTGTTCAGACACTATTCTGACACCTTACCTTAATTATCTGACATAATCCTCACCACAACCCTCTCAGATAGGCACTTTTATCATCTATCTGTAGTTTACATGTGGAGTCTGGAGCACAGTGATATTATTTAATTTGCCCAAGTGGCACAGCCTGCTAAGTAAAAGAGCTGAGATTTGAACTTGGTGATCTTTGTTAGAGCTGATGGAGTGCACTATTGACTACTATTTCCAAAGTGAGGCTTTGTCATTTTCTTCCACTGAAGAATTTTTGAGAATTTCTAAAACTAAAGAGAAAATTTGACTTTGAGTTTTCAGCTAAATTCTTTATATGTGAAGGACAATAAAACAATAATGTGTTAACCCGCCACCCGTGTTTCAAGATAATATTTTTTCTATTCTTACTCTTTTTTTTTCTACTGTAACTTGATTGGAGAAAAATCTCACTTCAGTAGAATACCTGCCCTCAGAAGAATACCTACTAAAGGCAAATAACTTTTAAAAGAATAAATCCTTTTGTTCCCTGTCTGACAAAATGTAGAAATGGTACAATGAAACCCCTCAAGAAAATACTCAACAAAGAGGGAAAATCAACCTGGTAAAAAGTAATAGTTATTGAAATTTTTTCCAAGATAAATCAAGTACATTTCATTTAAGGTGGAACCTTCTTTCATGGATGTTGTTGGCAGGCAGGTTGAGCAATGCTACAGCTAATTGGAAACTCCCTGCATTGTCTAGGCAGTTCATACAAAACAGTCAATGATTCATATCTCTGAGCATCTATGTACATGAGCAATCCAGTCTGTCTTTCACTAAATTCATATGAAAATATAATTCAGAATAAAAACATATTTTATTTAAATAAAATGAAGGCATTACTTGTGAATGTTTAGGGAAAATATCTAACCATATAAACAAAGAAGAAAAATTGAAAACACTCCAAATTCAATTCCTCAAGATAACTATACTATCTTCACGTATATTCTTCTAGCCATTTTACTTTGCATATGTTGCATGCATGCACATAAAAACAAAACAAAATTATATTTCAGCTATATTAGAAAATTGTATTATATTTCAGATATATTTATTATTTGAAACTTCTGTTTTGACTTAGTCATACATGGTGCATAGCAATAAATATTCACCATAAGATGACTGACTGCTAATCACTAAATACAATTTTTTTGTACTATGAATCTTATTCTGAATAACTGATGTGCTATCATTAGCCATTCAGCTGTTCACTAAAGTGAACAATTATAAATTAATGCTGTTATAACTAAATCTTTTAAACAATCTTCATTAATATAAGCATACGAGTATATTTTACCATTTTAAAGATATTACAGGACACTAACTGTGACAATGATATAAGCCTAAGATGTAATGAATTAGCTATTTCTGTTGAAAAATACTTTGAGTACATATTATGTGTCAAGCACCAAATATTATAGTTCAATAAAAATGACTTCAGAAATGTAGCTATTTGGCAATGCTCATTAATCTAAACCAAATGCTAATAGTATAATAGATGTGTGGATAGCCTCCCACTTCTGTTTTTTTTTTTTTTCGATTTGATAAACATTTTGTTAAAATGTTTTCCTTCCTTTTGCAGAGTTTTACATTCTGTTACCAGATATAAGTTAGCAGGTTTGCATGTAAAACTGAACTCTAGGATCATCTAAATAAGACTCACTACATCTTTTCCATTCATTTCTTTATTCAGTCGTGCATTTAATCATATTCAGAATAGCATTCACAGACTATATACTCTTCTCTCTGCCCTATAAATTTCCTCAGTAATGCTTTCATCTCCAGTCAAGCAGCTTGAGATACACCTAGGGATTTACCTCACCAGGTAGAGTGTCCTTTTAACACAACCACCGATAATAATTCTTCATGGCCTTATTTACACAGCTATTAAACAATATGGATCATTCTGTGTTTTAGACTCCACATATAAGTGAAATCATACAGTTTTGTTTTTCTCTGTCTGACTTATTTTACTTAGTATAATGCCCTCAAGGTCCACGCATATTGTCAAAAAAAATTAAAAAAAAAAACAACAACCCCAACATGGACTTATTTTCTTCCTGAATCTTCCAGTTTCAAAAAGATTATCCAGAATTTTCCATAAGGGGAAATAATGTAATTAGTTTCTGTTAAAGGACATGTACATATATTGTCTTTCTTTTATATTACAGCAAATTTTGTCATGTAAACAAAAATAATATTCATACAAAACTTAGTATCTCATAGCACCGTTCACAATAGCCAAAGGTGGAAAATACCCAAAAGTCTATCAATGAATGAATAGATAAACAAAATGTGGCATATCCATAGAATGGGATTTTTATTATTCAGCCATAAAAATTAATGAAATGTTAATACATGCTCTCACATGTATAAACGTCAAAATTATGTTAAGTGAAGAATACATATACAAAAGGTTACACCCTGTATGATTCCATTTTTATGAAATAACCAAAATAAGTAAATCCATAGGGAGTGAAAGTAGATTGGTGATTGCTAGGTGGCTGGAAGGAAGAAAAATAGGAAATGACTACTTAAAGCGTACAGAATTTATTTTGAGGTGATAAAAAATATTTTGGAACTAGAAAGGTAGGGACAGTGGTTGTAAAACAATGTAAATGTACTAAATGCCATTTAATTGTACACTTAAAATGGTTAATTTTATATTATGTGAGTTTCACTTTAGTTAAAATTAAAAATTATGTCTGCACAGAAGGATTTTGGGGGGAAATCTTTACCAAGAGTCTTCAGTAAAGTATTTGTTTCTGAATTCTGGAGAGAGTGAGAATCAGGTATCATTTAAAATGCTTAATTTCAGTTGATAAAAGCATTGTATATTAAATTGAAAGTTGCAAATGGATTAGAGAATAGGAGCGTTTTCTTATGACTATTAGAAAAAAAAAGATTAAGAAATAATACCAACTATATACCACAACCAATTACCATAACTACTTTTTACTCATTAGTCAGCTTAGTCCTCTATAGTTAATTCTTGTAAAAGTGGGTTTTGGATAAGCCTCTTCTTTATCATAAAGTCATACTTTGGACTAAAATGAGTCCTGGAAATTTCAGCAGCCCCTGATACACTCTGATGAATCTCTGAGCTATGTCATCTTTCATCTTTGAAGCACAGTCTATTCTTTCTAATATCAATAGTTAAGAGTATCTGGTTCACTTTTTCTACAATATTCTGAGGTTGCCTTTCTTTGTTAGAGACAAGATGTAGCCTCGAACCTTTAGGGAAGCTAAAGTCATCTGTAGATGACACTAAATACATGTAGTTAATTTAATATATTCTTTGCTGGAGTAAAACACATAATGATTTCATCAGGATTTCTTCATTGATTCCCCTGGGGGTCAAAATATGTTATGAATAGTGAAAGCATTATAAGATCTACAAACTGTCTAATCCTTTCTATAAGCCTACAATTTCTGACAGAGAAATAGACATACATGCCAATTCAGCTATACAAAAGTATTTTTGATTTAGCAACTTTTCTCCTGCAGTTCTAATAAAAGTGTTGAACTAACTGACAATTATAGAACATACCATACACCTAATAAACACAATTTTGGCAAATTCAATTTAATAATATATAGAAAGAAAAATACATTTTGACTAAATGACATTTGTCCCAAGAATATGATATTGAGTTAACGTTTAAAAAATCAGCTAATACAATTAGAAAGATTAGCAAAATAAGAGAAAATCTTATGCTAAGCTTAACAGATAAGAAATAGGCATTTGCCATGATTCAACATCCATTCTTTTAACATTTTTTTATGTGTTTCAGGTGTACAAAACAATGTAACAGACACTTATACCCCTCACAAACTGGTAGCCACCCCCCAATTTACTACCCCTGTGACATTGTATATAGGTATTACAATTCCATTGACTATATTCCCTATGCTGTACTCCACATCCCGTGACTATATATGTAATATATACTATATATATATATATATATATATATATATATATTATATATATAGTATATAATTATAGCTGGCATTCTTGATAAATCTTCAAGTAAAGTAGAGATATAAAAGAACTTCAATGATTAGTTTCCTGGGGTTGCCAGTACAAAGTACCACAAGCTGGGTACCTTAAACAACAGAAATTTATTGCCTCACTGTTCTGGAGGTGAGCAGTCTGAAATCAAGGTGTCAGCAGTATTGGTTCCTTCTGAGTTCCTTATGGGAGACACTGTTCCATGCCTCTTTCCCAGCTTTGGTAGCTTTAGGCATTCCTTGGCTTATAGATGGTGTTCCTCCTGTGTTTCCACATTGTCTTCACTCTGAACATGTCTGTCTTTGTGTCCAAAACAGGCATTTAAATTGAAAAAGAAGGGAAATTATCTTTATTATAAAATAACATGATTATGTTGAAAATTCAATGAATTCTAAAAAACTGCTGTATGTACTAATAAGGGTGTTTAGCAATAGTGGAGGATGTAAGATTGATATAGAAAAATCAAATATATTTAAACATACTAGCAACAAGCAGTTGGAAATTGAAATCAAACAATCACTACCACTTACAATAACTTTAAAAAAGTCTGGACTAGGACAAAATCTTACAAAATATGTGTAAGACCTGAACACTAAAAACACAAAATGTTGTTGAAGAAAGACCTAAAGAGAAAGATATACTGTATTCATTGATTAGAAAACCGAATAGAAGGAAGATGTCAGTCTTTCCAAATTTGATATGTATCAATAGATTCAATGCAATCCAACCAAAGTCCCTGGCTATCTTGTAGAAACTGAGAAGCCAATTCTAAAATTCATAACAAAATGCAATAGACCTAGAACAGCCAACAAAATTTTTAAAACTAACAATCATCTAATACTAACATTATCTGATTTCAACCAGTATTTCTTCTTTTTTTTTCTATTCTCCTTTTTTTCTCTTTTCATTTGGTATATATTTTATATACCTTGAAGTTGTCCAACAGCTCATAATCCCCTGATATTTTTTTTCCTTTTTATATGTGTTTTGTTTTGGATTAATTTTATTGTTATGCCTTCGTGTTTATTACATTGTCTTTTGTGATAATCTGCAGTTTATTCCATGCAGTATATATATATTTTTATCTCAGGCATTGTAGTTTTTATCTCCAGATTTCTTTTTAGTCTCTTTCCTAATTTCCATGTCTATACTTAGCTTGTTCAATATTTACACTAGTTTTCAAACGTGGGATATATTTTATTACCTTTCAATGTTCTTTGCTGCTAATTTAATAGCTGCATTGTTAGAATTCTGGGTTGTTTTGATTAAATGATTCTCATTGTGCTTCATGGTCTCCTTTTTCTTTGCTGACGGGTCATTTGAATGCAGTGCCATACATTTTGAATTGCATCTTTTGGTGGTTGGGTATTTTTGC
Organism: Hipposideros armiger; assembly: GCF_001890085.2. Taxonomy (NCBI): domain Eukaryota; kingdom Metazoa; phylum Chordata; class Mammalia; order Chiroptera; family Hipposideridae; genus Hipposideros; species Hipposideros armiger. The sequence goes on from NW_017731939.1 coordinate 346,753, forward strand.
ATTCCTATAAATATATTTGAGGTGCAGTCAAAGTACAATACTTGGAAATGATTTTTATCCTTTCAGTTCTTGATTTCAAAATGTGTTACAACAGGACTACAGCAGCATTTCAACTAAAGCCGATTTTGTCCTAATAATAACGAACGAAGTAACTCTATCCAAAGTCCTGTGAATTTTGACGTTTTTCAGTTTGGCTGGCCCTGCGGCAACCTCAGCTACTGTTTTCCTCTAATCCTTTTGGGTGATACTTTCCTCAGTCTTTGGTAGTTTATTCAATGCATGCCCTGATCAGTACTCTGATGAGCACCCACAGGATTCCCACAGCAGAGCTTTGGATTTTTTATTCTCTTTCTGTTCGGTTCTTTGCTCTGTCCTGGTTATGTAAGACCCCCCAACTCAGGAAGTCCATCAGTTTCTCATGGGTTCTTGTGTATGTCATAACCAAGAAACTCTCTTGAAGCAGTGAACTGTGACCATCATAGGGCCACCTGTTTGTGTCCCGTCTCTCAGGAATCACTGGCCTTTGATGCATAGTGTCCAATGTCTTGAAAACTATTGTTTCACATATTTCACCTATTTTGGATGTTTGTTCTTTTATATGAAAGAGTAAATCATATCTCTTTTGCAGAATTTTGCCTTGAAGCAGAAGTGATTCTTTACATTTTTATTTTATTTATTTATTTATTTATTTATTTATTTATTTATTTATTTATTTATTTATTTTCAGCTGAGCCATCCTGCCACCTGTTGGCAGCTCAGTGGCAGCTGAGCTCAGGGCAGGAATCTAACTGGTGATCTTGTTGCTCAGAGCTCACACTCTTGAGTGAGCTCTTAACCAATGGAGCCACTCAGCTGGCCTAATCCTTTACTTTTTTAGAAGCAAATAATAATTTTTTCATGGACTTACAAAAAAGTTTACTTGTTTTTTAGTTGACATATTTTGGGGTGAGGAATCAAAACAGTGACTTGCTGGCTGATGATAAGTTATTTGATAGGAAAAGGTAATAAGTTAAAATCTACATCTAAGGAGTTAAAAGTTGCAACAAAGAGTGACTTTGAAGTTTTTAACCCTCTGTCAGGTGCAACTGATCTCACAGATTCATTGCACACAAATTTTCAAATATCTAACAGTTAACTTAAGTATTGTGACTCATCGCTTCCATATCTTCCCCCTCTACCGTAACCTATCACCAGTCATGTTTGTGACTTAGTACAGTAAAGATGTATTTCATAGCGGGTCTTTGTGTGCAATGAACCTGTGAAATCAGTTGCACCAGAGGGAGGTTTAAAATGCTTATGGTAGAACTTACCCCAATCTTGGGCTCCAGAAAGCTCAAAGGTTAAAAGCTAGGAATGATTTTGTCATTGTTTATTTAGTATTCAAACTTCAACTTAAAAGAAACTTTCTAAACAACTCTTTAATTATAGATTAAAAGCCCCAAAGGAAATTTTGTATGTATACACACACCTACGTATTCATACAGATATTTTTTGGGAACACATTGTGGATCAAAACCCTTGGCTGACAGAGTGCTAATAGCAGTAAAAAAATGTGTTTGTTTAAAAGAAGCCACTCATTTGCTTCCACGTTGCTTTTGTCTTTTATCAACAACAGAAGAACACTTGGGGATATACACACATTAAATACATAATAGGACTGATTTTTAACATCTTTAAAGAGAATCCATAGAGCTTCCTTCCTAGTTCTCAGTAATGGAGCCCAGAGATTTGCATACATAACTAGGTAACCCCAAAACTCACATAACCTGCTGATTTAATAAAAATTAAGTTCAAAAGATCTCATATTAAGTTCTATGCATGCATAAAACATTGTCCTAGACACCAATATTCAAAAATAAATAAATTACAGTCTCTGATTTTGAGGAGTTTAGGTTCTGGAGAGGAGGAAAATGTTGGAATTTTCTGTTCAAAAACATGTGATAACTGCTATGGCAGAAGCGGCAAGAGCTTTGGCAGCCTGGGAGGAAGTCCAAGTGGCAATGGCTCCTGACCTTAGTCTTTAAAAGCATAGGTAAAGGAAATAGGAAGAGATGGCCACATGGAAGGTTTCAAAAGGGAAGGACCCTGTATAGAACATTCCTAACTTTACTCTCATGAGGAACTAGTCATGTTGAATTAGATCTTTATTAGAATGATTTTAAAAACACGTTTTTCATATTTAAATTTTTCTGTTAGTTAAATGAAACTGTATCGAGTGCCCCTCTGTCTCCAAGCCATTATCTACATTGTGGGTAGGCTATATTTGCAAACACTACAGTCTATCCATGGCAGTCTTCTGCTTAAATCTCCATAATAGCTACTCTCTCAATTCCATTAGGGAAAAGCCCCAAGTGTTTAAAATACGTTCCACTTCCTTCATGTTCTGTTCACTGATAGTCGCTCTAACTTTATCTCAATTTCATGTCACTTTGTTCACTGCATATAGAGAAAGACATATTTATTCCCATGTTGCTGTTCCTTTTAAGTTTCAGGCTTTCTCTTTCCAGCAAACAGTCCTCTGCTGCTCGAAATTCCTCCCTGTAACTTTTGCCTCCATCAGCAGAAGTCTGCAAGAGACTCCTGCATGCTGGAAACATGGCTTCCTCATCCTCAACCTCCAAACTTCCGTTAGCAGTTTTTAAGAAAAATCTACACTAGCTCAAAGACAGACAACTCCGTCTCAATCCCACTGGGTTTTTACATCTTCACTTGTGCTTCCCAACAATCACTGCCTTGTCACTACTTTCTGCCTTCACCCATCACCAGGGCCATCTCTCTGAGGTTAACTCCTATTTATGTTTGTCACAAGAAGAAGCACACACCTCCAGGTCATTCCTCAGTTTCCCCATACCAAGGCAAAACTTCTACTTGTTTTCTATATCCCATCTCTTTATTCATGGACAGTCCGCCAGCAAATCTTCCCTATCTAAAGAATTGCTAAGTTTTCCATTTTACTGAGTGTTTCTCATCTGCCATCCAGCTTGACCACATTTACCCTTTCTATTTCCCAATGGTCTGTTCCCTTAACATCATATTTTCCCACCAAAAGCTGCCACAGATTCTTCCTCTTACATCTGCTTTTGTTCTCACCTCTTCACTAATCCTAGTCTTTTCAGTTACCAGTGATCTCCACAATGTTAAATTCAGTGGTCAATCTTCATATCAGATCACATTGACCTTTCAGTAGATTTCATCAAAATGGCCATTTCTTCTCTTTGAAACATATTCTTCAATGGCTGTTAGAATAAGTTAGTTCCCTTGTTTTCCTTCCATCTCTTTTGTCTGTTCCTCAAAATCCTTTGTGGGATGTCTCTTATCTTGGAGGGTATTCTCATAGGAATGTTCCAGGCTTAGTCCTTGGTAATCTCTTCTACCTACATTCTCAATTTCTTAGGGATCTTGCTCCACGGTATTTAAATTCCATCTCCACATGTTCCAAATGATCTGGCTCCTGTTTCCTCCCTGGCCTCATTTCGTGTACTCTCCTTGTCCTCTCTGTTTCTCTCAACTAGATTCCTTGCTGGTACTTGAGGTTTATTAAAAATATGTCTACCTCTGGAAATTTGCATTTGCTATTTCTTTCCCCCAAAATGTCTTTCCCCCAGATACCTCTGTGGCTCTCTCTTTCACAACTCCTTTAAATACTTGTTCAAATATAACTGCCTCACTGAAAAGTGTCCTGGCCAATCTATTTAAAATTGCTCACCCCAGGGCCAGCCAAGTGGCGTGATGGTTAAGAACTGGCTTGGGACGCCAGAGGGCCCCGGTTCAGATCCCACATATGAGGGCCAGTGACACTGCCCTCTACAGCTAAGATGCTGAACAACAGCTCAACCTGGAGCTGGGCTGCCGTGAGTCGCCGGCGATGGCGTAGGCTGCACTCCCTGTGGCAGTGGGTTGCCATGGGCTACTGTATGTAGCCAGCAACCAGCATGAGCGGCCAGCAGCCGCAGTGAGCGGCCGTCCAGCAGCCAGCGACTGATCTGCCTCGCCTGGGAAGAGCACAATGATGATGCCAACTTGGACCAGTGAAGCAATGTCCTCCACAACTAGACTTAAGAACTAAAGGACAGCAATTTGTCTGTTCCCCTTCCCCAATTCCCCAGCGCTGTTCCCATCCCCCCCAATTCCCCAATAAAAATCTTAAATAATATATATATGTATTGCTCACCCCAGCACTGACCACACACTTTCTCTGGTTTATTTTTCTCTGTAGCATTTATCACCTGATTTAATATGTTATTTTACTTATTTTTAATTTTTCTGTCCATCCAATGGAATGTAGTCTGTAAGACAAAGATTTTTTTTTTCCTCTCTCTTTTGTTCAGTGATGGCTTGCCCCTTAGAAAAGTACATGGTATTTATTTCAGGATAATAAAACAGCACAATGTTTAGATATTTACACCTCTCACAAAATGATAACCCACCAAGTCTACTACCCATCTGACATTTTACATAGCTATTACAATACCATTGTCTATATTCTCTATGCTGTACTTTACATCATGTGTGTGTGTGTATGTGTGTGTGTGTGTGTGTATGTGTTTGGTGTGTGTATAAAATTATAGTTGACATTCAATATTATATTAGTTTCAGGAATTATAGTTGATATTAAATATTTTAGTTTAGTTAAGCATTTATAAAATCTATGAAGAAATCCCCCCAATAAGTTCAGTACCCATCTAACACCCTACATCATCTTTATGACATTATTGATTAGATTCCCCATTCTGTATTTCACATTCCCATAACTATTAGGTGACTACCAATTTGTACCTCTTCCCATCTAGCAACCATCAGTTTGTTTTATGTATCAATGAGTCTATTTCTGTTTTGTTTGCTTGTTTAATTCTGTTCTTTAGATTCCACATATAAGTCAATCATATGGTATTTGTCTTTCTCTGTCTGACTTATTTCACTTAACATAATATCCTCTAGGTCCATCCATGTTGTTGCAAATGATAAGATTTCATTCTTTTTTATGGCAGAGTAATACTCCATTATATAAATGTACCAAACTTGTATTATCTGGTCATCTATTGATGGGCGTTTCAGTTGTTTCCATCTCTTGGCTGTTGTGAATACACTGCAGTAAACATAGGGGTACATATATTTTTTTGAATTAGTGTTTTGGATTTCTTTGGATAAATACCGAGGAGTGCAATTGCTGGGTCATTAGGTAGTTCTATTTTTAATTTTTTGAGGAACCTCCATATTGTTTTCCTCAGTGGCTGCACCAATTTGCAATTCCACCAACAGTGCATGAGGTTTCCCTTTTCTCCACATCCTCGCCAACACTTAGTGTTTGTTGATTTATTGATAGTAGCCATTCTGACAGATGTAAGGCAATATCTCATTGTGGTTTTTATTTACATTTCTCTGATGGTTAGTGATGTTGATTGTCTTTTCATATGTCTATTGGCCATCTATATATCCTCTTTGTAGAACTGTCTATTCAGGTCCTCTGCCCATTTTTAATTGCATTGTTGGTTTTTTTTGGTGTTGAGTTGCATGAGCTCTTTAGAAATTTTGGATATTAACCCCTTATCAGATGTATCATTGACAAATATCTTCTCCCATTTAGTAGGATGTCTTTTTGTTTTCCTTTGCTGTGAAAAAGCTTTTTAGTTTGATGCAGTCCCATTTGTTAATTTTTTTATTTTGTTTCTCTTCCATGGTAGTATTTATAAATACTTGTTAAAAAATAAATTAATGAATGGAGCATTTGTCCACTTTGTCTAAGTCTTAATTTTCCTTTATCATCCAGTATAGTTAACACTTGTTCCGGCAAGTTTTATCTAACTCCATGTGACCTAAAGATCTTGAATCAAAGTGTCAAATTGTCATCCTGAAAGAGGGTACCAACATTCTTATTAGTAGTTTACAATTGTTTCTATTCTCTTGTATCCTGATACAGGTGAAAATACATGGGTTTTCAAAAATCTATCATTTTTGCTCTTTTGCTCTTAAGTTCCTTTTATCCAGAAGAGATTTGTGAGATACTATTTTTGTAAGTGGTTAAGCATGTTTTTATAAATTTATTCCTCATTTATTTTACTATTTGGTGGAGTACTTGATTTTGCTCATTTTCCCTATGGCAGACTTATTTTTTTATTGCAAACTGACAATTTTACTTAATGTTGCTATGTTCCACTTATTAAGGTAAAATTGAACATATCGTAGCTACATATTTAAATCTAAACAAGCTATCTTAGCTTATGTGTCATATTAAAATATAGGTTAAATAGAAGTCTTTTCATTTGAGATTAAGCAAAAATATTTCTTTGTAGTCAGTTGACTTTTTTTTTTTTTGGTTAGCATAGCTTTTGGGAACGCCACTGAATTTCCTTTATAATTCCTATGTGCCGTAACCTGAAGAACATCACAAATGAGAGAGAGATTTCTGGTCATAAAGAACTTTTCATGGCACATTAAAGATCTGTGTATGTGTGTGTGAGACGAGGGTTTATATGCATTGATTTACTTTACGTTAAATTATGTCTAATACCATGGGATCTGATGTTTTGTCAGTTATAGTTTTAATATTCTTGAGGAAAATGAAACTGATTGGACAATAAATACTTTGTATATTTATTGAGAGCTGATATACCCTGATTTGTGTCATTTGTTTGGAAGAACAAAACTAAACATGTGCAAAAGAATTCATATGTAATAATCTGTAATATGTCAGGAATTGTGCTAAAATTATTAATGTTAAAGCAAGTTGTAAAGTATGTGAAATTATTATATCATGTTTCAAACATAGAACATGTTACTTATATATTAAAAGTCACATAATTACGAACTAGTATAGTCTGGAGTCCATCAGTTTTCTGTTTTACAATTTTCTGCTACACTGTCCTGCCATCAGGGCTTTTGACCTGTAACTGGAGAGATTAAATTGTACAATAGTTCAGTACAATGTAACTAGGTCAGTTTTATGTGTTTAAACTTGACTTTGAAGGGTGGAGAAAGTGAGACGAATGAAAGAAGGAAAGAAGCATTTCAGAACTGAGGAAGAAGCTGAGCAAATGCACAGGCTCAGGGGGCTGACAGTGCAATGGGGGAACTGCTTGACAAGCACATACAGAAAAGTTGGGTTTAAATTATACCAGGTTGGATAGACAAGGTGGAGCTAAGGAAGGCCTCTACAGCAGGCAGAGTGGTTCACTTATAATGACATGTGTAGTGCGGAGCCATGGTTCTTTGTATCAGAGAAATAACATGATGGAAGTGATATTGCAGACTGAGGAAAGTAAATTAAAAAAAAAAAAGGGTGACATTAGAAGATCAGTTAATGTATTTATTTTAGTAAAACTGATATTAACGATTCTTTTTAAATTTTATGTTTTACTTCTGGCTATATCTATAGTCTCAGTGTAAATACACATAATATATATCCATATATTTATTTTTAGTATTAGTCAATTAAATATTTATTGAGCACATATTATGTGTCACACACTATTTAGGTTTTTAGGATAGAACAAAGGACACAACAAAGCAAAGCCCTCATCTTCCAAAAACATATTTTTTAGTGGATAATTCATAAAATAAGTAAATTAAACACATAAATCCAAACTACATCAATGTGGTGTTACAAAGTAAATAAAGTGATTTTTGTCATCCCCTATGAACATTCTTTGTAATATGGTTGTTCACTTATTTCAATATTCATTTTTCCTTTTTACGATTTCCCTATGTATTAGTTTATATTAACATCAATTTAGTGACTTAAGACAATTTACCATAGTTTCCTTTGGTCAGGAATATGGACACTTTATCTGGTCCCAGTTTCCAGTGTTTCACACAGCTGCAATCAAGTGGTGAACTGGGGATGCATTCTCTTCTGAGGCTCACGGTCCTCTTCTAAGCTCACTTTAGTTTTGGCAGAGTTCACTTCCTTGCAGCTCTAGACCTCATGGCAGGTTGCTTCTTCAAGACCTGCAGGAGTGTGTTTGTGGTCTCCAGCTTTTCTTTAAGGAACCCCTTTAATTAGGTCAGGCCATCCTAGGATAATTTCTCTTTTTATTAAAATAAAGTCAACTGATTAGAGACCTTAATTATACCTTCAACATCCCTTCATCTTTGCCATATTCTACTGGTTAAAAGCAAGCCTCAGGTTTAGCCCACACACTCAAGGAGAGGGTGTTACACAAAGGACACTGGGAGTGGGAATAGCTGTGGCCATCTTAGAATCCTGCCTACCACACTCTGTGGAAATACTTTAAGAGAGAACAAATAATATTCTGTTTATATTATCTTAATTTATAATTTTCACACTTAATTGTAACCAGTAAGATAGCAATAAAAAGCACTAATATTTTCCATAAATATTGTTACACTGTGGTTATGAAAGTTTTATTATTTTTGTATCATAACTAAGACTTTCGAGACTATTCTCTCATAAAGATAATTTTCATATAATCTATAGATGTAGTCTTCAGACACTTGACCAAATTCAAAATTGGTGCTTTGGAAAATAGACCCTCTATAAATGTAGATATACTTGAACACTTTCCTGATGTGAAGAATGACAAATCTTAAAAGATTTTCCCATCATTTACACTATTATAATATTCTAACATTTACCCATATCAGTCAAGAAGTACTTGTGCCCTCTTGTGTGTTAGATTGCATAACACAAAAGTGTTTAATATTATCAAACAATATTTTCCTGAATTTTTAAAAAAATTTTAATCTTTTAGGAGATAAAAAAAATAGTCCAGAGACTTTATTGTATTTTACTGGATTTCATTTAAAAATACTAATGATTCACTAAAAGTTATCATCAATAAACAAAACCTTAACACGCATGAAAATATTTTATATGTCTATACTAGAATAATCTTTTATTTTAAATATTTATGCTTTAGAGTTTACAAATTTATGTGCCCAGATAATTATATTCAAATTAATATACAAAAATAAAAATTGTAGTCGTTTTCAGGGCAAAGTTCATTGCTTTTAAAATGTGTTAATTTTAACTTGATTGAACCCAATCTGCAAATTATATTTTCAGCTTCCATTTTGCCTTTTGTATTTCCAACTTAGGCCTTAGTAGAAATCCATTTGATGAGACAAAATAGAAGTTCTGTCATCGAGTCTTCCTTTAACTGGAAACTTTCCTGAGATGGAAAAAAGGATGAGAGCTTTGACTAAAGAAACTAACTGCCTTTGGTTATATTGGATTGCCACTATTCAGACACTATATTCTCTTGTCTTATAAAATAAATACCATCTAAAAAGTTATATGTAATAAGAAACATAAGCTTTCCACAATTAAGCCAGAACTAATTCTGTGCCAGCTCTCTGGAATCTTCATATTATTGTGATGGGGATATTTATTAGTGGTTGAATATTGCCTGTTCATCAGAGGTTCTTCTTCTCCCCTATAATTTAGATGATTTTAAAAGCTCCATTGATCTAAAAAAATACTTTCTTCCAGCCCATGTGGCTTTCTCTGTAAGCTTTACTGCCTATTAATTGCTCTTGAATTGATAGCCAGTATACATAAGTTCCACTGTGATCAGGCAGTAGAACTTAGAACAGTGGGGACTACCTGTTAATATGATGAACTCAAAAAATATGAACACTTTTTGGGATGACATCTAATACATGTGGATTTCATTTTGTGTACAAAAAGAAAACCTGATATAAAATTTCAGCTACTGTATTTTGCCATGTATAATGCGCACCCACATTTTTTGGCCCAACCTTTCAGGGAAAAAAACCTTTCATTTTAGTTTTTTAATTCAAATTTTTATTTGTATATATTTAGGTACTTATGCTTTGTATTATAAAGGGATTTTAGTATTTATATTTTAACAAATTATGGTACAAGAAATTTTATGTAACACATAATTACAAAACACAAAAACAGACCTAAGGTTCAAGAAATTTTATGTACTGGTAACAAATTTATGATATTTACACATCATAGAAGGCCCAAAACTCTGTCACTGTCAATATCAGAAGTATAGCCTTCTTCAATTTCTACATTACCGGTGTCTTCTAAGAGTCACTTTCCTCATCTCAGTAAATTTCGTCATCCTCTGTTACATCCATTGCATTGCTGTTGCTGCATTTTTTAAACGATTTCACAACCACTTTCTTCTTGACACCATTCCATGATCTTAGGATCCAATCACAAACCTGGGAGATGGATGCTTTCTTGATTCTGCCTATAGGTGTTAAATCATTACCAGCTGACTGCATCCACAATTTCCACTCTTTCTTTATTAGGGCCTTAACAGGCTTCTTTACTGACACATTTTAAGGGGTTGCAATTTGGATGATTTGCCCATGAGGTATCACCACAATTGGGTTTTCACGTCATTTCATTTCATTGAATCATTGGCTGAAATTGCTTTTTTTCATTGCAAGTTCATCAGAAGTTCAACAAAACCGATAATCATATTCCAGAGTATTATTTTGCATACAGATATTGTTATTGAATTCTAGAGTTACACTTTTAACTCATAAGCATAAATAAAACAATTAAAAACATTTATATAGATACGGCATTAGTACTACCCATGTATAATGTGCATCCTTATTTTTTTCCTCACAAATTTGGGCAAAAAAGTGTGCATTATACATGGCAAAATACGGTATTCATGAGGGCAATAATGCTAAGAAGAATAAGTGCTGCAAGGTATTTAGCATGCAGAAAGAGACAGCACCAGTCATTACACTTTGTCAAGACAATGTAACCTAGCAGATACTGGTCCTAGAGCTTTCTTTACAGCTGCCTACAAAGTCATAACATTATTTAATGTGATATGAAGGGCTACTAAAAAATACCTCACAGATTCTTTCTCATAATGTATAGAACCCTGAGTTAAACCTTGGGAATGCTTGTTAAAATAGAAGTATAATCTCAGCCAGGAGTAGCAAGTCATATGTTAAGGAAATTTATGACATGCTATTCATGAGAATATGATAGTGGAAACCAGTGAAGCAAAGGGAAGGAGTTTTGTTTTGTCTCCTAGTAGAGAAGATAAGAGCCACACACTGTAAAACGTCTGAGCTGTCCCTATTCATTTTATACCGCTCTCCTTTTTGCCTGCTAATCTACCATTTCATTTGACAGCATTTGTGTATTACAAAAAAGACACACTATAATCTATGACTAGGCATACAAATAGCCTAATTTTCCCTCAAGGAGACAGAATCAGGAAGAGAATTGCATAGAAGTGGACACAAGTAATTTAAGCAGATATTCCAATGTCTTGTAATCCAGAGTATGGCCTAGAAAGGCTCAGTGTGGGCACACATTCTATTGGCTCCATTGGCTCCTCACCCATTGGGGAGAGGCAAGGTCAGGCTAAGGTCAGACTAGGAGCCTCTAAAGACAGGGTCCAGGACAGGGGTACCTGATTTCCCAGCTCTACAGGGGAATCGTCCTCATTTTTGTTGTAAATGTTCTGCTGATTTATACATAGTTCCTTAATTTACTGATTTATTTTTATAACTAGTATATTTCAATAGCTAATAGTTTTCCTTCATCAATATCATAAAATTTTCTTGTCAACATTATATAACATCAATAAAAATATTTTCCTTTTTAAAAGTTATATATTTTCCAATTGAGCCTATACGTTTCATATGACAGCATTCTGAACATCTTGGTGAGTATTTTGTAAAGAAGTATTTTAAATCTATTCACAGTGTTTAGGAACAGATGCCATGAATGATAATGAGATTAATTGAGGAAATATAACTCCAAGCATTACATAGTAATCAAGATGTGATTGTCAAAGGTGTAATATTTCATTTTTATTATTGTAATGGTCTCTGAGAAAATGCATATATTTAATTTCTTGAAATTCCTTCAATCATGCCATTATGATTTTAAACTCATTTTGAATTTAACTTTTATAAACCTAAATTTTATTCACTTTTTGCTTCACCTGCATATCTAAAAATATTAGTATTAACTCTTTTGTAGAATTATCTTGATAATTTCTGATTTTTGTGCCTAAATTTAGAGACTTCAATGTTGAAACAAATTAATTGAGTGAAATTGGGAGCTTAATTATTCATAAGATAAGGAACTTAATTTCATGATGCCTTTGTTGGTTTGTATGGTAATAAAAGGTAAAGACAGCTTGATATGAAATGCCATCAGCAATATTTTTTATAATTACAGAAGAAATTAAAATTTTAATAACAAATACATATGGTTTTATTTTGAGGGAAGATGAAGGGAAGTTTATGTTTATTAAAGAGTCCTGATAGTTCACCTGGGCAGAAATAATTCATTGACCCAAATGGCAAAAAGAGAACTTAGCACAGGGAAAAGTTATAAAGTAGGGAGAAATGTGTCTCCTGATATGATACAACATGGTAACTCTTCTTTGCTGCCCTATGTTGACACAGTTTATCATGGAGCAAGATTCTCAGCTGGGGCATAAAGTGAGCATGTGGAGGAGGAAAGGTTAATGACCCTTGTGTACTAAATAGGGTATGTGACTAATTGTCTCTTGGCTTATAAGGCAGAATAACTCCTACACCTTTTTTCAATGTGGTTGGGAAATAAGTCATTTTGAAGGGCATTTTATGTTCCCCATTTCAATCAGATTGAAAGCTCCCTTATTAATAACAGCATCAAAACAAGTCTACTTTGGCCTAAGCTATGTGTAAGGTTTGACATTATTTATATAAAGACAGTATGTCTTTTAAAATGCAAAATTTATTCATTGAACTATTGTATACATCCATGCACTGCTTAACAAAGATGATATGTTCCAAGAAGTGCATCCTTAGGCAATTGCTTAATTATATGAACATCACAGAGTGCACTTACACAAATCAGATGGTATACCCTACTATACACCTAGATATCCTGGAGGGGTAGATGCAAAGGCTAGTCAGTTGGATGAGTTGGTGGCAGGAGCAATCCAGAGCTTCAAGCAGCATGATTCCACTGGCATTGCCATCTTTACAGGTGACTTTTCATCCCTTGATCCAAGGCATGTTAGCACTTGGCTCTAGCATGTTGTCACCATTCCAACCAGAAACTGGCACAAATGCTACTGTGTCAGGGTTGTAGCCAATTTCCTTAATGTAGGTGCTGACTTCCATAATGATTCCCTCATGTCTCTTTGGCTGTAAGGCAGCTCAGTGGAAACCATTTTGTTAACACCAACAATTAGTTGTTTCACACCCAGTGTATAAGCCAAGGAGGGCATGCTCACGGGTCTGCCCGTTCTTGGAGATACCTGCTTAAAATTTACCAACACCAGAGGTAACACTCAGGACAGCATAGTCAGCCTGAGATGTGCCTGCAATCATGTTTTTGATAAAGTCTCTGTGTCCTAGGGCATCAAAAATAGTTACATAATACTTGCTGGTCTTGAATTTCCACAGGGAGATATCATTGGTGATGCCACGCTCACCTTCAGCTTTCGGGTTATGCAAGACTCAGGCACACTTGCAGGAGCCCTTTCCCATCTCAGCAGCCTCCTTCTCAAATTTTTTGATGGTTCTATTGTCAATCCCACCACATTAGTAGATCAGATGACCACACCGCTGAAGTCTATGTGTCCAATTACAACGATGTTGATGTGGGTCTTTTCCCTTCCCATTTTGGGTTAGATTTAGCAGTGCTTTTCATGACACCTGTGTTCTAGTGGCAAACCTGTTGTGAAAAAGCAAGCGTTTAGTGTTAGAAATGAAAGACATGTTCTGGGCTTTTGTATTCTTGCACTATAAATTGAGTGTTAAGAAGAAACGGTGTTTGAAATAGACTCAGAGATATAGAGAAAAAAGCTGATGGTTTCTAGATGGGAGGGGGATGGGGATGGGGGACAAGGTTAAGGGATTAGAAAATTCAGATTACTATTCACAATATAGTCATGGGGATATGAAATACAGTATGGGGAATATAATCAATAATGTTATAAAAATTATGTGTGGTCCCAGATGGGCACTGGGCTTATCAGGGGGATCACTTCATGGACTGTGTGGATGCCTGACCATGGCACTATATACCTGAAGCTGAAGTAGAATAGTA
>NW_017731939.1:360779-365468 GCF_001890085.2 Hipposideros armiger
TTATATATATATATATATATATATATATGTATATATATATGTATATATATATAGTCATGGGATATCAATACAGCATAGGGAATATAGTCAATGGTATTGTAACAGCTAGATACTATGTCAGATGGGTAGTAGATTGGGGGTGTTATCACTTGGTGAGGGGTGTAAATGTCTAACTATTAGGTTGCTTTGTACACCTGAAACTAAAAAAAAAAAAAAAGGAAAAGAAAAGAAACTGTATTCTATTTATTCACATATTGACTGAGCCATTAGTTCTGACAAAATTATAGTCTACTGATTCCACTTATTATGCCCTTTTTCATTGGGAAGCTTGTCTAATTTAGGTACATTTTAAAAAACTGGATATGGGATGAAATGGATCAGGAATTTGGTTTCAGTGCAAAGCAGATCAAGCAACTTTTATTTACCTCTGAGATGAATTGAGACATTTGGGTAATTTGTAACTAGTAAAGAGATTTAATACACCTAGTTCCATTGTGGAGTGAACCTGAACATCATAGCTTATCTTCTTCAGGCTAGTCTGCTTCCAGATTGTAGGTAAGCCAGCCCTATCCATTCCCTGGTTCCTGATCAGACACACCTTGTTTCTGAATATTGAGAATCTTAATCCTTAGACATTGCCTGGCAGCTGAAAGTCTTGCTTAGACTAGAACTGTTTTGAAGAAATATCATAGTCTGTTGGTAATGTCTTTCCTTTTCTTTGCTTACATGAAAAATGGAAAATGTATTCTTAAATGCCTTTTTTTTTAACTTTTTCTTCTTTACTGTAATGGGCTAGGGTATCAAGAGTTAAGGTAGAGTGAGAACAAAGGAGAAAGAAGCAATCACAATATATTTACAGGTAAATCCTGTGGAATGAGATATCTTTAACTGGCTGGACCTCAAAAGAAACACAAAAACAAGACAAATTACCCATAAGCCTCCTAAAAGATAAATCTGCCTTTATTCCTGAGTCAGTATGTTTAAAATCAAAGTTCGAACTCGGAAGATGAATGAGAGATTATCCAGGGGATTGCTGTCAAAATATGAACATTGGGCATGCTGTAATAAAACAAAACAAAAAGAAGCCTAGGTAATAGTTTCATTTTCCCTAAGTACCCAATAAAAAAGTTATAAGAGGATGGTGATTGTCTCCATCTCAATAACAAACCAGAAGCTAAAAGTTTAAATTGCAGCAGAAAGAATCTGTGTTAGTCATAAAGTTATTTTTTTCTGAGTTGAATTATAAACCATTGGAAAGATTAAGATAGGATAATTTTTGAAATTCCTAGTCTTTTGCTAGAAGAAAGTTTATAATGTATCACATTTGGTTTTAAGGAAGAGTCTGGGCTAGTAAATTTTTTGAGATTTGTAATCTGTGATTATAACCATATCTATATAAATTATTTTTATGCTTGTTCATAAAACTTCAAGACCAAGATTTAGATAGGATTCATTTATTTTAGTGCACTCACTGGTTACAAATAATTTTTAGAGTCTCTTTTATTTTTTTCTCCTGTCACATTTCAGGATAAAGTATATAGAAAGTATGGAAAATGGAATATGGAAGAAAATATATCTGTTTCAGTAAAATTTTAATGTGTTTTACATTGGCACAAGCCTTTAGAGAATACTGTAAATTATTTTCATCTTAACAAACAAGAAGTGAAAGGCTTAACTTGCAGCAAAAAATGTATATATGTATTTGTTAGACATAAAATGCCTTTTAATCCCTACTCTGCTCCTCAAACATAAACCCATTTTAAGGTGGTTCTTCCTACCAAGATTCTCACTTTATTTTCTAAATACCCTAGAGAAGGAAAAATAAAAATTATTTAAACTGTTAAAAATGTGACACTTTTAAGGGTACATGAAACAAGCTACAAAAATATACTGAACAAGTTGTGATTTGATTAACTTTTGGTGAACTAAAAACTGAAGAATACATGTGTACCAAGTTTAGAAGACTTATGAGCTAACGTAGTTGCCCCCACAACTATTTTAGTAACAAAATAGCATGCCATACTGAAAGAAAAGGATTGTAGAAATAAATTGAGATGTTGGAAGACTTTTAAGGGGACATTACATTTTCCTCTTATTTGGTGTATGTATGCCAAATAAAAAAGAGGTGAAAAGGGGAGACAAAGGTACAGGAAATAACTTTCTCAGTCATTTGTTTACCATAAGGGAAAGTAAGTGGTACAGATGTTAGAACCAACATTGTAAGTCATTTCTATTACCTGTGCTGGTGGAAACTACATGCAGCTACATAATAATCATTAGAAGGGATTACATTGAAATAAGTAAAAAAATGGAAAATGGAAAGTACCAATGGAAGATTCATTATTCACAGTTCCTTTAGAAATTTATAACAGAGAACTGGAAAACTAGAGATTGGAAACAAATGAAGAATAGATGAGAAAAAAAAAAAAGAGAGCACTTTTTGCCAAAGTACCCTATTTTGTCTCAGAAGGAAATACATATGGAGCTGAGGATATACATGATAGAACAGGAACTATGTATTGTGTTTTAGAAACTATATTTCAAAACTGAGTCCTAATCACTGATGCAGTGAATATCTTGAAGAGAGTTGGAAAGTAAGCCTGTAATGGATGTGAGGTTGCCATGTTCTCTTCACGCAGCTAAAAGGTCAATTTTGTCCTAAAATTGGAATAATTTTTATAGTGTTCAGTGAATTTTTACACATAAGATATGTGAAAAATATAACAGCAAAATGAGGGTTACAGGAAGGTCATCTTGAAAAGAAATATAACGAGACTTACACTTTTCTTGCAAGTTGACATCACTGCACTAACGAAATTTGATTTCAAGTTACGTTAGCATGCCCTTGGAAGACCTAGTCAGCAGAAAGTTGAGAAAAAGCACTCAGTGTTACAATGGGAACAAATTACATTTCTTTTCCTTTCCAGTGAAAAGGTCATTATAGTATTTATTTCACTATTAAAAGTAAATTAAACCACTCAATTATTAAAGTAATATGAGGTGGAGCATAAAAGTGTAAAAATGGGGCTTAGTACTAGTCTATAGCTCTCACCTTATAAGAGCAACTTTGAGTTTTCCATTTACCTCCTTTGTGCTCACAATAGCTTATCTTTTCCCAAGAGAATAAACCCATTAATTTCATATACATAAAAGAGTTGTTTTTAGCTGTTTTGAATGGGTATACATTTTTACTACCATTACTCATCTAGCATTTGTGACTTCTTAAATTTATTTATTTGGAAATATTATGGGGTGGTACTCATTGAGTCTCCTATTATAGATTTACAAAATGAACAAATCAAATGCTCTGTCCTAAACATGTGTAGAAGTGACCATAATTAAAGTCTTCCTATGATAGCTATCCTTAGGGATACACCCTGAGGAGATGACAGCCAATAATTCCAATTACTACAGGGATCTGGAAAGGCCAAGAACAGAGGTAGTGTTGCAGCTGATTGACAAAAGATGAGTTGAAGGTAGATAGTGGAAAAACTAAAGAGTAATCTAAGACAAATCTTTTGAGCAAACATTGAGAAGTATGAAAATTCGTAGGCTATTTGGATTTCACTCATTTCAAGAAATATTTACTTTCTTGATCCTGTGTATGAGGAATGGTCAGAAGCCTGAAATTTATAATTCAGGGTGCCTTATAGACTAACACTCAGCTGATACAGCCATTCTGGTTGTTAAAATATTAAAATGCTGTGAGTCCCCTTGACAGTTAAGCCCTAGTCCTTCAAATATGCCCCTCTGCTCTGTCCATCCCAGAACATTTTTGGGGATTCACTGTACCTTTCCAGGATCTAATGAAGAAAGCAAAAAGCTGTGTGACACAGCAGGGGCTTTCAAAGAGCCTGATTCAGACTAAAGCTGTCTAATATCAATTTCTATTAGTTGGTAAATTTATCACAGTGGTAATTATGAATTTTGATTTAATCCTTGGGTAAAGATTAGAATGGAAGATATATCTAGAAAGAAAGATTGAAAACATATTGTGAAGAGCCTTGACTATGATGCTCAGGATTTGGGGAAAATTTAACATCTTTTATGAGAAGAGGTTGACATGATCAGATACTGTAATTATTTTTTAAAAATAACTTTAATAGTAACATAGTGCATAGCTATGAGAAAATTATAATTACAGTAGAAAAAGTAAAATCACATAGGTACAATCCAATGTGATTCTTTGAAATCTACCAGGTTTGATCCAAACTTATGGTGAATGCTGCTGCCGAGTGCCATCCAACAGAAAGGCAGGGACCTTCAACACAGGAAGTGGTGCATGGAACCTTAGTAAGAGTGTGTAACAAGTTTCAACTTGTTCAGTGCAGTCAGTTGGGTGTGAGCTACAGTTGAAAGAAGGTGTGTTTTAAAGTGTGCTGTAAATCATGGATCACAAACAATGCATTAACATGAAATGGGCAAATGGTTTCATCCTTTATCATGACAACTCTCCATGTCACACATCGCTTCTAGTATACGGCAATTTCTGTCAAATAAAAACATTACAGTATGTCCTCTTTATTCACTGGATCTGGCTTCATGCGACTTCTGGCTCTCCCTCAAAGTGAAAATAATTTAGGACATTGAGGCAGCTATGACAAAGTGGCTAAAGACACTCATGAAAGAGGACTTCTAGAAATGCTTCAGAAATTGTCAAGAACAATGGATAAGTGTGTTTGAAGCACG
>NW_017731939.1:365543-370812 GCF_001890085.2 Hipposideros armiger
ATCACACCCCATATATCTAATCTTTATTGTTTCTAATGTCATTAAATAACACTTCCTTTCACATTATTCAGTAACATGCAAAATACAGTGATATTAGGCCTTCTTTATGGGAAGACAGCTGGGCAGAGTGGGTTCAAGTGCAACAGATTCAAGGTAAATTACAATACCTGTGTTCATTTGTACTCCCTAGGGTTATAAAAAGACCAAGACAGAAAAGAGGAGGCTAAGAGGAGTATTCCATAGTGAATCCCTCCTGTCTATTCTTTGACTAGTAGCTCCATGTCAAAGATTCAGTATTTTACCAGTTAAAATTCCAAGTGAAACCCATCCTTTGTAAAAATTCCCACCATTTCCAAGATTTAGTGCTTTCTGAAGAATTACTTCTACAGTTCATAAACTAGAGAAGCCTAAGCTAAGACAGCATTAATTTCCCCCGATTGCTTCACATCATATTACTATCCCTTCTATTGCCCACAATTAGGCTACATTGCTTGAAATTATAATTCAGTTTGTTATTATGCTTTTGCAGAGGCAAGTTCTTATTCCCTCCTTTTTACAATTTACTTGTGAGTTTTTTGTTTTGTTTTATTTTTCCTATCTTTAGCAACTACCTGCCACTGTTAGAACGGTGATCAGCTTTGCTTTAAGATGGTGAATTGACAAACCTTTGGGGAGTAACTCCTGCCTTGATCTATTTCATACTTAGTATGTCTTCCATGTTAGACTGATTAATTTAAGGATCTGACTTTGTCTTCTGTGGGTGAACAATCTCAGAGTGATGCTGTGCTCACATTTTGAAAGCAATATGTGTGCTGAAAGGGAGCACTGCCAGGGAAATTTTGGCTAGCTAGCTCAATTCCCAGCTCATTCACAGGATATTATGACAGTGAATGTAACAATGTCTGTGGTCTGAAACTCACCTTCTAGGTTAGGAACAGGATTTTATCAGGGCACCCAGATGCCAAATATTAAGCAGAATGCTTCTTGGTGAGCAATGTATTAACCTCAAGACAGCACTCTGTTGATGAAAATAATGTTTAGAAACCTCATTTTAAATCAGAATGAAGTGTAATACAATAGTATTGTAGGATGGTATTTGGTTTTCATTACTGCAATTTAAATATGATATTGCCTTGGTGTAGATTTTTGAGCAGTTAATCTCTTTGGTATTTTTTAAGCTTTCTGGATGTATGTTTTGGTGTCATGTCTGTCACTAGTTTTAGAAAAATTTTGGCCATTTTAACTCCAGTTATTTACTCAGGTCTGTTATGTCTTCCTTCTCCTCCTGGTATTCCAACTATGCTTATGTTGCACCTTTTGTAATTTTCCCACAGTTCTTAGATGTTCTGTTCTGCTTTCATCATCATTTTTCTGTACCATTTCTGTTTGGGGAATTTCTATTAACTTATCTTCAGGATCACTGATTGTTTCTTCTGTCTTGTTTAGTCTACTGATAAGCCCATGAAAGGTATCCTTTATTTCTGCTGTACTATTTTTGATTTGTAGTATGTATTTCTGTTTGATTCTTAGAGTTTCCATATTTTTGCTTATATAACCCATCTATTGTTGCATGTTGACAACTCTGTCCACTACAGACCTTAATATATTAATCATACTTATTTGAAATTTCCTCTATGATAATTCCAAAAATGTGTCTTGAGTCTCGATTTGATACTTGTTTGTCTCTTTAGACTTTTCTCTTGACTTTTAACATGACTTGTGAAGTTTTGTTAAAAGCCAGACATGGTGTATTGGGCAAAAGGAACTGGGGTAAATAGGCCTTTATTGTGAGAATGTACGTTAACCTGGCTAGGAGTGGGTTGTGTTTAATGTTGGATGTATCTGTAGGTTCCAGAGCCTTCAGTATCCTCTAGTGTTCTTGCTTTTGTCTCCTGATGTTTTTGTGATTCCCTAAAACCTCCTCCTGAGAAAGACTCTGCATTTTATACCCCTTTCATTTGTAGTCCACTGGTATTTACTGGATTGGGGTTGTGGTAAGGTATAGGAGAGAGGAAGTGTTCTGTAAACATGTGTTTATATCTCAGTGTTTAAATGAGTCTGGGTCTCTGGATTGTGACCTTCACAAGTGTTTCTTAGCTTTTCTAATCCCACTCCATTAGAATGCACTGGAGTCTGAGACATGCCCTTACCTCACGTAGAATAAAGTCTGATCGAGTCTTTTCCACTGGGGACTAGGCTTTTCTGATGGAAAAAGGTATGAAAATATTTCACAGTGGTTACTCTCCCTTTGCTAGTGCCACAAGGCTTATCACTGTAGAGAACCAGCTAGGGTTCCTGGAGATAAAACCATCCAAAGTGTCAAAGTCCTCTTGTGAGATTGGTTGGAAATATTCTACCTCCAACCAGTTTATTTTTCCAGGGATTTCGGCTCCATTTAAGCAGATCTCAGCTGTTACTTTCTGTATTCTCCTATCTCTCTAGATTTTGAGTTGGCTGTTTGCCCTGTGACCTCAGTTGTGTGTTATGTCTAAGAAAAGTTATTGATTCTCAGTTTGTTTATTTAGCTTCTTTCTTGTTAAAAATAATGGGAATGACAATTTCAAAGCTCTTTATATGTTGGAAGGGAAAACAAAAAACAGTATACTATTTGTGTATCACTCTGAATAATGGGGCCCATTATGCTTTTTTCCCCCCCTGAAAGCTGTATCTTTGAATTGAAACATCCACTCTTCAGAAATGCAATACCATTTTATTTCATTCTAACTAATAAATACTTTGTTTTCTTTCATACACAGGTGCTGATTAAATTAACTTTTATTTGGCTACCTTTCTCCTCATATAGTAAAAGTTAAAACAAGCTAATATTTGTATCTCTAATTTTTTAATGAATCACAAACTATGAACTGGGTACTGTTGGAGGTGCAAAGAAAAGTAAAATAGAATATAAGCCCCAGTGAAGCTGATCACATATATGGAGAGACAAAGCTCACCTTAAAACAACTTAGTAATAATTACTAACTGATAAAATTTGAAGGGTGAAAAATGGTTTTTAAAGCCAGTACAATGTAAAAGAGGATATACTTTGGAATCTAGGTAAGCATGCAGAGCATGGGACCAGCACATAAAGTGAAAACATTTAATTAAATTATTTTATAAATGAAAAACAAATGAGAAATACTACATAAATAATTATTGGTGTAGTTGAGGATAGCATCTATGTTTATGAGAAGGTTATTGATTTAATACATTGTTTAGGGTTAAAAAAATTAATTTATCATTGATCCACCACCTGCATGCATACTAGCATTTTCAGATGGTGTATCTCAGCTAAATTAAGACAATTTGGGGGTATCATTCAGTACTAAATATTTAGAGATGACTCTGGTTAATCATGGAAGTTGAGATTATAGCCTGTCTTTATCAGGCTGGTTAACATCATTCTGAAGAGTGTGATACTGACTCTGGAAATTAATACATTTTCTCACATATACACTTCCAAAATGTGGCCATCAATAAATAGTAGTTCATAAGTTATATTTACAATATTTTTTCCCTGTTAAAGTCAGTTATTGTTAATTTTCCTGTGGGAAATTATAAAATTTTCAAATAACACTTAAATACTGGTATTCTTTTAATGGAAGATATGTTTAAGATATTCTTTTTATGCTACTGTAACTATTATAATACAATAAAAATATAACACTTACAATCTCAGCCATAATTATCTTTAATTTTTTTTCAAGCTTAGCTTTATAGGCTGAATTAAACTTCCTGTAACCTCTGAGTCAAGCATTAATAAATGAGGGATTTAAGTATGAGAACTTTTACTTTATGTCCCCGTATGAAAATACGGTTTATCAAACCTTACTTCTTACTGCTTGCTAAAATGCAATTTATACTCAGTTTTACCTCCTCTTCTAATAATCCCATCCTGAAAAGGCAGTACAAAATAGTCATTAAAAATGTAGACTCTGAAGTCTAGATATAAATTGAATTATAAGTCTTATTAGCTATTGACTATGGTAAAACCATTTAATATTTTGGTGTGCAGTTTCCTCTTAGCACAACGGCGAGTACTATCTATATCATAGAGTTTTGAAAGAATTAAAGTAATCAATTCCCTTATTCACTAAATATTTTTAAACTACCCACTATGTGTCAAACCCTGTCAAATGGAGAATGGTTGGTGATTTGATTAGAGAGGTATTATAGTAGGGAGAAGAGCCAGTCCTTGTGAAGCCAGAGAATTCATTACAGAGTTTTGATTAGAAGAGTAACATGATCTGCCTTGGGATTTTAAGGAATTGTTCCTTTGGCTTCTTGCGGAAGAAGAGACTATAGGAAAGCAACAGTAGGTGCCATAAGACCAACTAGGAGACTGTAGCAGTGGTCCAGGAGAGACATGACTATGGGTCAGATGAGACTATGGGTAAATGCGATAGTGCTAGATTCAGAATATATGTTTTAAGTAGAGCCCACAAGATTTGTAGATGGGTAGCCCTCCAAATATTTATCTGAGCATCTACAAGAATAGCTATCACTTTCACTGAGATGAGAAAGGCTGAGTTAGGACTTCATCTGGGGAAGGGGGTGGCTGGGTATGACCCAGAACATGACCTATCTCATACAAAGAGTTCAGTACTCGAGCTTTTCTCTCCCACCATACATGCCATTTCTATTCCTGTGTGCGTTCAACTCTGCTCTTGCTCCTTGTCATCCCCAATTTTCCTTTCCTTCAGAAACCATTTAGAAATTCATCTCTAATCTCACCCCAATAATCTTTCCCTTTTATGAAATGTTAAATGTGTAGATTTTTCTCACATAAATCTATGTTTTCTATCATTCAAGGGACTATAACAGGGTGTGTATGGGTGAGTGCACAAAGCTATAACATTACATATCTCAAAAACTTTCAGATGAT
Source organism: Hipposideros armiger (assembly GCF_001890085.2). Taxonomy (NCBI): domain Eukaryota; kingdom Metazoa; phylum Chordata; class Mammalia; order Chiroptera; family Hipposideridae; genus Hipposideros; species Hipposideros armiger. The sequence continues at coordinate 370,426 of NW_017731939.1, forward strand.
TTGGTGTCAGGCACACTAACAACTAAAGCCTTAAGCAGAACAAGATAGCAGTTGTCATCATGAAATGTTCATTATAGAATTTTTTTCCCTCTGAGAACACTTATAGACATTTAGGTGTTGAGTATGCTTATAACTATAGGCTCACATGTCTGCCAAGGATCAAAGTTCTGTTGGAAAACTTATCTTTTTGTGGAAACGTGTTTGTTAAATATTTCTTTTTTTATTTTAATATTTTTATTAGTTTCAGGTGTACAAAACAATGCAATAGTTACACTTTTTACCCCTCACAAAATAGCAACCCCTTCTCCCAATCCACCGCCCCACTCCCCCTCATATCATACATGTCTATTACAATTCCATTGACTCCACTCCCCACACTATACTCCA